>NW_028300590.1:0-140504 GCF_049724085.1 Artemia sp. Qi Xiang Cuo
ATAGAGCATTTATTTTATATTCCCCCATGTCCCTTTTTAAGGAAATATTATTATTAATCTTAAGTTTGATTAAGTTTAAAACCAAAAAAGTGAAAATTTTGTTTCAAAAATTTTTGTGTGACTTACAACAACAAAAAATGTTGTTGTGAGTCTTTTTTCTTTTATATATTTTTGTCTTGCTGAGGACGGCCTTTGGACATAGGGCCGAAATATTCATTCAAATTATCTCCACTGTCTTACAAAAAGATTTCCCTTTTGTTCTTTGTACTATTGTTGTTTGTTATGAGAAGGCAGTGTGGTCTTCGTCGCTATTTTCGAAACAGCTTAGCAAATCAAGTGCCAAGACCGTAGCCCAACATTGACGAACGGCCTTTATAATAGTCCATTCCATGACCCAATTGTCGTGGTTGGAGAGCAGTAACATAGCAATCAATATCAGGGCATATAAATATATTTTTTCTTTTAGCCATTTTGTTGATGTTGTTGTTGTTGTTGCCGAATGGGTCGAAAATGACATGTAATCACGGCCAGACCTTTTGTTATTGCTAGAGGATCACCTAATTCACTTCTTAGTGTTTACTGACAGAGTTCCAAATATGAAGTGTTTACAGGAACATACTGAAGATGCTTTATATTATATTGATGAACATGTTCATGGGTTGTTTTTCGTTCAAGAACACACAGGAGGGGGACATTTGAATTACCAACTCTCGATGTTTCCACAAAGGACGCGTAGAGAAATATGCAAGAGTCTGAGGCGAGACCAGGTGGATAATCAGAAAAAATAACATGATCCATCCCGCTAACAGTTCCAGTGTTTTTCCTATTGATCATATTCTTTTTAAAGCCAAGAACATCTCTCAGGTTACCATTGAGATGAATCAGTTCAGTGTCAACGGGTAAGGTAATGTAAATCCTATCATGTTCCATTGAATAATTAAAATGAAAGGTACCATTCCTACGATATGAGATTTTTCTATTGATTGCACGACACAAATCCGTCATAGTACCATATTCTTTATATCTCAATGTAACATCCGGGTATTCACTAGATTTAAGTGCTTCAACCCATTCATACTCGACAAAGAGTGACCAATCGTATGGTATAACTTTTATATTATACACACGATCCTTTCTTAGGATATCATAGGTATTTTTGAGAATGCAGTCGACAAGAGCCACTTCATACTTTCCATTATCGAATTTGATGGCGGGGGAGAGTTTCGCCCAAAAATCACTTGTTTTATTCAAATCATTGTAGAGAGGATCGTAGACATTGGACATAAACGTTACATAAAAATCATTGGGCATTGTCAATATCTTCAACACTGATACAAGAATCAAAATCAGAGTTCTATCCTAGCCAACGAACAAGCAACTGTTTCATGCCCCTGTGAGTACGAGTCTTTAATATATTTTCAATCTGATAGATTCCGGTGTTTTTAAACTTTTTGTAATTCATAATCATAAAAGCCGCCAAGAATCTCATCATCTTTCATGTCACGTAGACGATACGTTATGGATGTAGTGTCCAAGAGTTTGGAGACTTTAAAAAGTTCAGTGGACCATAAGTAATTACCCTTTTCAAAAACATTAGTAGTTCGATTGATTCGAACAGTATCACCAACATTGAACTTCTTCTTTTTTTTTTCATTACCACCACCACCACCACCACCACCATTGGAATAAGAAAAATTTTTAAGAAATGTTCCAAGTTTGTTGGCATCATGATGAACTTCCGTCTGGGACGAGTTGGATAGAGATTAATTTGAATGTTTATTATAAAAAAACATGATTTTTTTAAAATCATAAATAAAATCAGAAGTATTTTTTAAAGTGAAATATCTAGAAATTAAAAGTCGAAAAGTTCTTATCAGTCGTTCGGCCAATGCTGCCTTTATTGAACTATGACTATGATAGAGGATTGTATTATGTTTCAGTAGGACCTTCTTTACATGGGGATTAACAAATTCTCTACCCTTATCCGCTTAAATCTTCTTGTAGCACTCCTATTCAAGAATAATTTCCAGAGCTTTAGCAACTTCATCGCCGCTCTTTGACCGCAGTGGAATGACATATGCATAGCGACTAAAAACAACTGATTGCAAGTAGAATGTACTTGTACCGGTGATTGTGACGCCGTTGAATCTCGTCCAGAGTCAAAAGATCTGCTTGTAGTATTTGTAATGGGAAAAAGGCTTTAGTTTTTCGATAGGGATTACCACGAACTCTACGATTACGATGTAGAGTGTAGCTTGATTCATTTTGTAGGTGCTCTGCCGCCCGGTTCTTTTCAAGTCCAGTGACATGAGCAAATGTGGTGGGTGAACCTAAACTTCCCACTGCACCAATATTCTCATAAGCATGTTTCAATGCTTCAACCATTTTGAACGTAAATACGTAGTGAAGTGTCCACTGTCCATTTGCAAACTAACAAGTGATGGTGAGCGGGAGGCAGTGATATTAAGACGTCTTCACTTGACTCCCCCACTCATAACTCTTGTCAAATCATTTTTTCCACTTGGCGTGCTAGCAGTATTTTCCGAAAATGATTTAAAAACATCTTTTGATATTTGACTAAATTCCTTTAATCGTTTTAAAATATATTTTTTGGCATTAAGGCTTTTGGGAAAGTTTGATGACTTTAAAAAAATATGCAGGTGACTGTCAAATGATACAAGTCTTTTACGATTCGTGACCAAATCTGATAATAAATCAAGTAGAATATAGATCTTGGCATGGATTACAACCTGATTCCCATTGGCATCAATTTGAACATGTTCACTGTCATTGAGATATGTCAAGAGTCTTTTACACTGTTCACGATAGGAATGTGGCATTAGATCTGCAACACTTGTCATAATTTTAGACAAATATTCTTCTTCTTCTTTTGGTATTATCGTTGTTGATGATGATGATGATGGCCATGGAGTCATTTCCTTATTGGATTCAATGACATTTACTTTGAGGGGTCTCTCACGATAGTGCTTGTGTTTGTCCACCCGGCGAAGTGCATTTTGAAGCAGAATTAATTTTTCATCGTCGGCAATTGTCTCAAAAAAGCACATTAAACATGAAAAAAAATACATTTTTTTTAAATTTATTTATAATAAAAAATACAACATTTACATGGGCACTAGAAAAAAAACACTTTAATAGATACACTTTTTTTTAAAATTTATTTAAAAAAAGATGCAACATTTAAGGAATAATGCACTTAAAATAATAATATCTTGGCTTGGCATGGATTACAACCTGATTCCCATTGGCATCAATTTGAACATGTTCACTGTCATTGAGATATGTCAAGAGTCTCTTACACTATTCACGATAGGAATATGGCATTAGATGTGCAACACTTGTCATAACTTAAGACAAATCTTCTTCTTCTTCTTTGGTATTATCGTTTTTGATGATGGTGATGATGATGATGATGGAGTCATTTTCTTATTGGATTCAATGCCATTTACTTTGAGGGGTCTCTCATGATAGGGCTTGTGTTTGTCCACCCGGCGAAGTGCATTTTGAAGCAGAATTAATTTTTCATCGTTGGCAATTGTCTCATTGTTAATGAATTTATTGAGATTGTCCTCGAAATGTTCCTTTGGTGAAAGGGCGAGTTCAATTGGAGTCAATTTATAGGGTTTGGCCATTCTCTCTCTCTCTAGAGAAAACTGTTTACATGTCCTGCAATGATTGGCTGTAAAAGTGTAAAGAAGTTACCACCCGCTTGAAGAAGTCGTTTTCTTTTAAAATTGTTTCCTTTATTTTTGCTTGCCGCTGATGCTTGAGAGCGTACAAGGGAACGATGTTGCTTTGTCTGTTGCTTCTGGCAGTTGAACATTGGCTTCAGGTATACTTGACAAAATTCCGGACAAGAGATAAATAATGTTCCATTCACAGCCGAGATTAGATAGGGTCCTTCTTAACCGTGGTTTTGTACTACCAACGGCATCAATTAATTTCCGATGATAATATGACGTCTCCAGCTTCATGATCACAGCTAACGACCTTTTTTAATACTCGCTTAATAAAATTCAATAATTTCATATTCAAAAATATTGGTGACTACACGCAGATCCTCGGGTGTGTTCTGATTCAGGTCCAATAGAATATATCCGTAGGGTTTGTTAGTAGCCTGATTGTAAGCCGAGAGTAGGAGTTTTGGTTCACCCGGATAAACCTGACTGTTTAACGTTATGATGGAAGTGGAATCACGAACAACCCTGTAGAAGATATAGTAGGTGCAATTCAAAGCAAGTGTTCTCATACACTTGCTCTGCTGAAACAGATTGTGTAGAACTAGAGTTACGGAGATCTGTTGATGATGAGATCGGACAGTGAACAATTGTTTTTTCTCCTGAGACCATTCTTCAATGGACTCAGCCAGATCGTCAATAATCAACCAAGAGTTTGATTCAATACTTTTGATAATGTAAAGTCCGTGTATAAATTTCGTGTCTGGGGCAATAGTTTTTATTCTATCATAGGACTCTTGCCAACACTTTAGCAATAGTAAATTTTTGTTGGATTTTCTAAAAACATTTTATCACGATTTTGAATTATTTTTGTTAAAAGTGTCGTTTTGTCGGACATTGATGGTCCACATAGAAACGATCTGAATGGTGTTTTAAATTGATACATGTTCCCTTCAACAGTTCACCTAGACAACTAACTGTAGACTATAGCTGTCTAATGACTAAATAATTTCCCTACTACTACTACTACTACTACTCCGTTCAAGAATAGTAATGAGAAGAAGAATAAGAATAAAGAATCATATTTTCCTTTATTATACACACATAAAAAAATAACAACACTTAAAAAATACTACATTGAAAAAAGCAAATTAAACATGAAAAAATACACTTTTTTTTAATTTATTTATAATAAAAAATACAACATTTACATAGGCACTAAAAAAATACAGTTTACAAAATACACTTTTTTTTTAATTTATTTATAAAAAATACAACATTTAATGAATAATGCACTTAAAATAATAATATCACTTTTATTTACAGCATTTTAAAAGGGGTCCCCCCAACTCCCGTAAGGGATGCGGCGGCCGCTGGCGGTGGCTGGCCAAAGGCCGGTACCCCCCCCCCCCCCGGGCTGGGCGCGGGGCCAGAAAACAATTTGAACACTTTTTTATTTACAAAAAAAAACATACGACTCAGCCTTGCTATAAAAAAAAACAAAAAACTGCTGAGTTGGGAAAAAAACTACTGCTGAATTGTGAAAAAAAAATAATTCAGAATTGGAAAAAAATTTCTATTAAAAAAAAGAAACCCACCACCACCTAACCAGTTACTATTTAATTTTTTCCCGACCGAGGCGATGTCTATAATCTCGACACACATTTCGGTCAGAAGTTAAATAATGTCCATGGGGTAGCACCTTCACACCATCCGCACACACATAGACATTATCCGACACGGGACACATGGCTATTTTATCAACTAAAACTGTGTGGTTTTTAAATTTTAAAGAGCGAATCGCCATGACCTTCGCCCTTGGAACTATACTATTTTCCACACAGTTTCTGTATACATTCATGTCGAAATTCTTATTCACGTAGTGTCTAGGCGCCCCCTTGCAGAATTCTTTGATTACATCGTTGTGTGTTTGCACGCAGTACACCCTCGGACCCGCAAGTACACCACTGAAAATCCAGTCACTTCCCGTCTCTGATTTTAACATTAATAACTCATTTTGGGCCTGAAGTTTCACTAACTCCGGGTAGATGGACTCGTCCCGATTGGTAAAGTCCATTCGAGAGCTAATGTGCACGCCTTTTTCTAAATCTTCCAATAAATTTGCAGTTCTAACTCTTAGCAAAAGTGAAGTGGTATCCCCATAATATACTTGAACTTCTCCCTCCTCCGGCCATTGGCGCCTACACACATCGTAATAGAATGACAACATGAGTTTTTTTGATATTTCAGTTATTGCGCTGCCAGCTGCGATATTTTTATTGAGAATTAGGTTTCTTTTTTTCTATTTAAGAGGACCATATTCGAGTCTATGATGGTGAATGATGTGAAGTTTGGATCGGCAACGATTCGAGCACATTCTTTTGGGTCAGTCAAAACGACTTCGATTGCGTACACTCTCACACATTTTACCGAAGGCTGAGTTCAAAATGAGTTTAAAAATTTCCTTTTCAACTTTCGTTTTCGCTTCGGAATGTTTATCGACAAAAGTGTCAATAAATGTTTTCAAATAGGGTTTGTGATCAAATTGGAGGGCTCTATGCATCCTTGTGACGTTGAAACCGTTGGCTACCATCCACCGCAAAAGAACGTGATGTACAACGATATTCTCTTTCGGATGAAGGTCTCTTTCGGATGAGGGCTCTATGCATCCTTGTGACGTTGAAACCGTTGGCTACCATCCACCGCAAAAGAACGTGATGTACAACGATATTCTCTTTCGGATGAAGGTCTCTTTCGGATGAGGGCTCTATGCATCCTTGTGACGTTGAAACCGTTGGCTACCATCCACCGCAAAAGAACGTGATTTACAACGATATTCTCCTTCAGATGAAGGTCAGCGATCAGTTTTAGTTTTGAAGATGTCCAGTGTACATCCCCGTCCTCTACCATCGAAAAATTGTATGAACTCAAAGAGTCCCTAGTCACCGGTCTGTGCACGGGAAAACAAAATCCTTCACAGAGTCATGATGCTACAAGGGTATTTCACCATCGATTTCAAAAAACCATCCCCGCGGTCTATTCTCCTCAACATTGGCAATGTTGGGGAAATCTGAAGCACGAGGATCGTTAAGCCATTTATAATTTCCACACGGCAAAGAGTAGTGAGACATTGCCGACGGATAGAGGGAGTTCATATCTAAGAAAACTGCATCTGACTTTACACCGGTGTCTTGTCCAGTCGGATCAGTTTCAAGGATATGATCTCCATGAAAAACACCCTCCCCTCATTGATTTCTCTACAAATAGATGCTGATCCACGTCGGTGATCAAGCCTATTTCCTCTTTACCGATTTTAAGAATTAAATCCATCACCAAATGAGGAGTGGAAAAATAATAACCTAAATCCAACCCAAATTCCCCATAGATTTTATACGTGTTCTTACACACAATATCCAGCAACGTCAATACATCACTTGCCAGGTACAATCTACAATAATCCCACCCGTTTTTTACACCCTCCCTTAGCCCAAACCCTCTTGGCAAATTCATAGTCGACAGTGGTGCATTGACGCTCGTAAAGTGAATCGTAGAATGAGGTGATGGATGGCAATTGTTCCTCAAAAAGCCTCGCGGTGGATTTGTAGTATTCATACGAATATATACCCTTACACGTTAGTAAATCAAGCATTTAATCGCCGGAAAAGTCTTGATGCTGTTTAAGGAGGTGTTACTCAAGGAGGGAGAAACTATCAAAATCGTCACTTTTCTATACTACAATGAGTGTTCTGAGGTATTTGGGGAAGAAGCTAAAGGAGTCTAAAAAACGGATTCATATTCACGCACAATTTATCGTTATCTATTATTTGCCATTTAAATTCTAAGAGCAGCAGCTTTTCAGACGACTTGGGTATGATATTATAAGAAAAAGAACCATCTACCCATGCGCCATCTACAACTCCACCTCGTTGCAATTGTGCCAATGCCGGTAAAATAAATCTCATGTCATAGCTGGAATTGTGTATATAAACAGGTAGAAACAATTGTTGACTAACGTTTAAATTACATGATCGATGGGCCACTCCACGAAAATTGCTCAATCCCGATACAATCGGGTTGCCCAAATAATCATGGTCGCGGACCATCCCTTTACCCCCTTTCTCCTTTCCCCCTTTCTGATTACCCTCAACAAATTCCCCCTCACAAACCCAACATATTTTTTCATTTTTAATGGCCAACTCATCCTCTGGAGATAGAGTCATTAGATAGGATGTTTTTTGCAGCCATGATATCGATTTATTTGCTGTTTTAATGAGTGCTGTCACGGCTGAGAGTATACAATCCTCACCATCCAATCTCTCAACTACCTCTACCAATTGCATGGAATTACACGAGTCTTTTTGTGCGTGAGCATAAGAGACTGCAATGACCTCATGCTTTTTAACAAGATTTGAATTCAATGGATCATACACATCTATGAGAGCGGCTTCGCAGTCTAAGGCCACCCTGTCACTCTGTTGGAGTGATTTTGAAAGTTGTTAAATGGAAAGTTGACCTTGTTACCACCAACTGTTTGCACGGACTGAGCTCTCTGACGCTTGCAATGGATTTTATGATTGTTTAACTTAATTCTTGACTGGACTCTAGAAAGGTATGTCGGAAAATAACGACACTCCCCCCTTGGTGTTCATTTTTCCGCCCCCAGAACCCGACTAATGTTTGGTATTGGAAAAATATGTCCAATTGAATTGGGATCACTGGCTGGCTTGTAAAGAAGCCAAACCCAATGTTCCACTGATTCAACGGCCGGAGCCCTCACTGGAAATATAACCCCCTTTTTGCGCTCACCTCCCTCAAATTCTGTTACATATTGTAGCACAGTAACACCAATTTTTAAATGTGCATTAGCCCGCTCAAAAATAGTTATCCCATTAAGTGTTACTGGATATTGATCATTTGAACAATTAAAATCTACTTTAGGGAAATTTGGACTCCCATTTACTGCATAATCCTCGAACAGTGTCTTAGTAGCATACCATTGGAGAGGCTTGTGAGCTGCCATAAGAAATGCATATTTGAAGCATTGAAGCCCTGAATCAAAATTGAAGCATTGTAAACCATTAGACCCCTTTAAATCTTCATAATAATCTTCCCCGCCCGCCCCATTTCCACCTCATAAAATAAAATTTTTTCTAGATTTACCCACATTAATATCCAAACCCCCAATAAATAAAACCACCGACCCACTACCCAACGTAGTATAATTATCAAATTTTGTTACTATACTATCAACCCATTCCATAAAAACACCCTCAAAATTATTCAAGTCCGGATGAAGTGGTTGCATTTCAGTACGTAAATAACGCTCATACACCTCCTCCGCCTTTTCATTGAAATAAATTATTTTTTGGTCGATGGCAGCCTTTATCCCATCCCTCCCACCACCCTCCCGAATAACTCTTTCAAGAAAGGCTCGAATCTTGCCCACATAGGAGTGCACTATGTCTACTGGATCCGTTATGATGCTACCTGATGTTAGTGAATTAAATGGATCCTCAAACTCAGCCCTATAAACAAATACATTATGCAAGGCAGAGTCAAATAAATTAAAATCAGGCATGACAGGGGGCGTTACGGGGATTTCATGTCCTCCACCAATTTGTTCAATGATGGGGAGGTTACGTGGTGTGAAATCCCCCATATCACTCAACAAACCCTCGAGTGTATCAAGACTGAAACGATCAACCCTTTCGAGGGTAGCTGGTTGAGCTGTATCCCCTTTAAATATACTTGGTACATTAACAGAACGATCCCCTATATTTGGAGGAATTTTACTACAACTATCATCACCAAACCAATCGATTAACAACTGTTCTATCCATTCCTCTGACTCGACATGGATATCGTCTTCAAATTGTGTTGGTGGTGGTAATAAGGGTATTTCCAAGTCGTCAAATAGATTGTTGTTCCTTAGGTTTGTTGGTGGTGGTGGGAGTTCCTGTACATTAATCTAAAAAATGAATGTGAAGTTATTTTTTCTTTTACAAGAAAATGAATATTTAGATTGTGTGTGTGTGTGTGTGCGGGTGTGTCTGTATGTGTGTTTGTGTGTGTGTGTGTGTGTTTGTGCGTGTGTGTGTGTGTGTGTGTGTGTTTTTGTGTGTGTGGGTGTGTGTGTGTGTTTAATATGATTCTTTGAGTGTAACCTGGTATAAGAAAGAGAAATTATGCCGTATTTTTTTTATATGGTGATGTGACACTTCAATTAAGATGAAAAAAATATTTTCAGTGTTTAATAACCTAAATCTAGAACCGCTACCCTTTTATTACTTTTTTTTAAATTCTTAATTCATGCTAGATCCTAACATTGACATTGAGGTTTTTTTTGTTTTTTTTTTCTTGTTTTTTTTAATAACACGCACATCGATATAGACATATACAGAGATTAGAGAGAGAGAGATAGATAGAACATACAATTTTTCTTACGTAATCATGGAGAGAGGTGACTGGTTCCATGACTACATCAGCTTCATGGAATGGGAGTATGGTTTGTATGTTGAGTTTGGCAGTTGACAGTTGGCTGGTGTATGATGGGTCCGGATGGTTATGGCGTATTGTTGTGGATGCTGGATCTGGCAGCTGGATTGTTGGCTATTGGGCGGTTTTCGGTTAATGTTGATGGTATTAATGGATTTGAGCTACGACCATGTTGTAGAACCGTCGGTCTTTTTGAAGTGACCACTGGAGTCACTTCACCCCTTCTTGTCTTCTTAATGGGTAGGTGGAGCTCTGGAAAATCCTAAAAAAAAGTTTGTTTTTCATGAAAAAAATCTTGAAAGAGAACCATCAGTCCTCATCAATAGTATGCACAAGAATAAGTTTTTTAAAATTTAAATTAAAAGTGTCATTCTATTTTTCTAATATGATTTAGAGATGTGAAAAAAGGTTGAAAAAAAAGTTTAAAAAAACTCAGAAAGTTAAAAAAAAACTGTCAGAAAAAAAATTGGTTACTACCAACATTATTTTTCTAATAGTAAAAGTCGCAACACACATATCTATCATTCCCATTTTGATGTTGGAAAATATTAAAGGTGAATTTCTTATGTTTTAACTGTGTTCCATGACATTCTAAGAGATGTAAAAAAAAGTAAAAAAAGTTTAAAAAAAGTTAAAAAAAAAAAATTGGTCACTACAAACATTATTTTTCTAATAGTAAAAGTTGCGACACACATGTCTATATCATTCCCATTTTGAAGTTAGTAAATATTAAATATGAATTTTTTGTGTTTTAATTATGTTTAATAACATTCTAAGAGATGTAAAAAAAAGTTAAAAAAAGTAAAAAAAAATGTTGGGGGGTGGGGGGGTTGGAGGGAGGGGGCGGTGGACGATTGTGGCACTTTGGGGCGGTGGGAAACGAATGTGGGGCCGGTGGGGAACGAATGTGGGAACTTTTGGGCCGGAATAAAAATAGGTATGATTTAACTCATGTGCTAAGCTCGCAAGCCATTTAAATACAGTGTTTATATACTTTTTTTCTTGTTTTGATATTGCTCTTTACCGACCTCTGGAGATCCAGGTTCAAAAAATATTTAACAATCTGTTAACTATAATAGGGTCTGTATAAATTCTAGTAGAAATAATTTCTTTACCCACTATGAATATAAAAGAATAACTTACTTCTTGCATGTAGCTTTCGTCAATATTCCTTTTGTTTGAATGCATCATTATATTTCAAATGCCAATTCTGAACTGATACAATAATTCATTGTCGGAGTTTTTATATCCGTGTTCAAGGTTAAACATAAGTCAACCCCGCCTAACAAATTAAATTACATAAAGAATTTCAAAATTTCATACAAAGGAAACGAACCACTACCATGAAAACATAACGCGCGTTGAACAGAGATCAGCACGAATTTTTCACAGTAGTTGAATTCGGTTATTAAACTGTCTGCTTGTATGGTGGGTGTAAGGTGTGCTTGAAAGCATTATAGATCCACGGTGTGACTGCCCGCTTGTAATCGTTATAGCTATATGGGGAGACACCCCACTTGTAATCGTTATAGCTATATGGGGAGACACCCTGCTCGGAATCGTTATATCTATACGGGGAGACACTCTGCTCGGAACTGTTATATCTATATGGAGAGACACTGCTCGGAACTGTTATAGCTACACTGCTCATGTGGCACATGCATTTTCTGTGAAATTTAAAACAAGGATAATTTTGTTCACAATGCAATCAGCATACTTCATTTACAGGCACATAATTCTCCCCTAATAAAATTATTTTTTATATTCTTAGAATTAGCCATATTAAATTATTCGAGTAATTTTAAGTTTTTCCATGAGATTCATATTAAATATTTCTTACAAATACAGGCAAATCTAACCACTACTAATGTTTTTCTGCAAAAAAAGCATTCCAGGATTATTTTTGATTTTAAAAGTTACAAGTGTGAACACTTTCCACAGCAAAATCGGTTGCCACTCTCCAGTAACTAATATAAATACACAATTAAGTATTGAATATTTTATGTATTTTTTATTTTTACACCGTATAGATAGTAGATGCGCAAGACAACCCATATTCTTCGGCTAATATCCAAGAAATTATAGAAATATGCTGTCTCGATCTGTTTACTGCCTTTTGTACTTAATTTCTCATATGGAATTGATGTTATATTGGGTATCGCTGAGTCTTTTATAGACGCTGTTCTTCTTCTTTTGTTAAGTTGCACTTCTTTAATAATACGGTGAGACTATCTGCAACTCAAGAAGTATATAATTTATGGTAATTAAACTGTCGCAATACAAAGACAATTGTAAAAAAAGCTAACGGCGCAATCCAAATGCTAAAAACACTGAAAAAATTTTGAGTTCATAAGGACAAGCTGAAACTAATAATATTTTGCACTTTCATCCGCCCCTTTGTTGAATATGCTTCTCCGGTTTGGCACTTTGCCCTTACCCAGGATGAAACTGATAAAATAGAACGAGTTCGGAAGAGATCACTGCAAATCATTTATGGTGGTTCCCCTCTACCTTACTCATTTTACCTCAAAGAATTTAAACTTGAATCCCTTTTCTTCCCGCCGAGAAAAATTGTGCCAAAGATTTGGCATTTCCCTCCTCCAGCATCCCATCTACCGATCATTCCTTCCATCACCTTTTGTCCTTATAAGATTTCCCTATAAGATTTCGTACCTCCAGGGAAGTGGCTGAGAAGGTTAAAGAAACTTTGAACGAAACTTTAAAGAAACTTTAATTAAAGAAATTATAGAAAATCTTAAGCAGCTGTCCTAGCGGTTTCGAAAAATGGAAAACTCTTTTTTTTAAGCTTAAATATTCTTAGTCAATTGGATTAAGTTAATATTATTTAGAAATATTTTTATTTTGTTTTTTTTGGCTTTCTAGTCATTCCATTAAAAGTAAGTTGGTGAAATATTTTCGAGTTACCGAAACCGCTGTCCAAAATTATAGGCCTTAGTTGTCACTTATTGTAGATTTTCCGCAAAAATAGAGATTTCACTTTTTAATGGGGATATTTTTGTGTAAATGGAACATATCCATCTATTATATCAGTAATGGCAGCAGATAACGATTTTTTGAAAGAAACTAATTTTCTTGGGCTAAAAATACAATAAGTTTCATGTAAAAACTCGAAAAACGAGATTTGCACTAACGGCTCTTGTTTCACAAGCTCTAAATATGTTTTATCAATATTTAGTCATGGTGTAAATACGTACCTCAACTATTCATTGAAGCCCTTATAGTTGGCAAAGATGGAAAATGCTGGGGGAGGAAGCCTAATATTGATGGATTTAAGGCATGCAATTAAAAATTTGAAAAATTAAAATAGCCAGCACTTTCTTTTGTAAGAATTAACTCGCACCACTTTTGTATTTTACAATTTTTATTGCAATTAAATGCTTTTCGAAGTTCGAAATCACGTTTTAACTCTTTGACTACATTTAAAGGTCTCATTTTTTTCATTCTTCTCCAAATTAGTATGTTTCTGCTGATTGTTAGTATCAAATTTCTTTTAGTTGAAAATTCTATTGCTGTGAGAAAACACAAAAAATGTTAGTTTTAGGACGGTGGAAACAATCTTAGAAGATAGTAGAAAAAAAGAATACTTATATTGCCAAACAAAAAAAATGGCTATTTTAGAAAAAAATGCACTTTTTTTCAAAATTTCGTTTTATTTGTACTATTGTCTAATTACAAAAAGGACTTATAGAAATTTTTCTTTGAAACAATGAAAGATCCTGAAGACGCCTTGTTTGGATACAGGTGAATTATCCGCGTTGTTTTACATTTTTCGTCTTTTCCCTCCACTAGCCGGAATCTCGTTTGTCGTTTTTTTTTGTTTTTATTTCACTGAGATTTTTCAATTTGTTGCCTTTGAAGCAATCCCGTAAACATCCCCCGACGATGTCTCAGTGCCCTACTAGTGGGGGAAAGACGATAAAGAAACGGAACAAAAAAAGGGAAGGAACTACCTCTCATGCAAAAAAGTGATTTTACTTGTCATTCGAGATGAAGGACCGTAATTCTCCTGTTTTGGATCTTTGACTATTGTGATTCTAATGGTGCAATTATTATTTTCTGACACAATTTTTTTAATTTTTGGAAATTATGTTACCGAAACCACTTTCCAAAATTTATAGCCTTGTCAACTTGCTTTAACTTGTAATATGTCTTTATGTTTATATGTAAATAAATGTTTCTATATTTTGACCTTATTTTGTTTTTATGTGTAAATTTGAGGCCTTAGTTGTCAATTGTCGATTTTCTGCAAAAAAAAGAATATTTTAATTTTTAGTAGTGCATTTTTTTCAGACCATTATATTATATCAGTAACGGTTTGTATAAACTAATATAAAAATTTCCTTTGAGGCAATCACTTAAAAATCTCCCTAGTTTTTTTTATTATCCTGCTAGTGGCAAAAAAAACGACAAAGAAAAAGAATAAAAAAGCGAAGTAGCTACTTTCCATACGAAAAAGTAATTTTACTTTTTGTTCATTCATTCATTTAATTCAATTACAAGACATAGCTCTCGTGGGCAAAGCCCAAATATGATGTCTCTTAGTCATAAATAGCAAAATAAAGTTGTCTGATAAAACTTCGTCAGGATAAATAAACTAATGGATAAAAACATTTGAGATTGAGAATTAAATTATCTAATAAAACTTCGTCAGGATAATATGAACTAAAGAATAAAAACACTAGAGATCATTGTAATATTTCACAAAGCTTGGCACAAAGCTTTTACTGTAGCGCATTGTGTTATTCTGAGACCGAGAAGCAACATTGGGGGATATCCATTGGGATATATTGAATATTTCATGATTGAGTCTACCAACTAAATAATACTCCTTGCTCACTGCCCAAGTGAGTTCACCGTCAGTATCAACATTTGTTCTATAGTCATAGCCCATTGGCAGACCTCTCAATTTCTTATAGGCCATTGGAGTCATCAACATAAATTGTATGTAACTAGCATAGTTTGATAGATTGTTGCAGGTGCTCACCAATGTTCCATTTATGTAGACACATATTTGTTTAAATAAATTGAGTAGTATACCATTCTCATAGTATAGTCAATTGATGTTGGAGGGAGGTGATCGCCAGACTTTTTCCTCACCACAACTTTTAAATCGATAAATGTGGACGATTATTCAATGAAGTAGTTTTCGTTGGACTAAATTTCAAGATGTATGTTTTCATAGAGGGTTTGCTGCGGATAGAATTGTTAATAGTACCCGTGTTTTACACTGACATCCACACTTTCTGTATTCAAAAGATTTAGAGATGTGGTGACAGTGGGATGAGATTCCTTGTGGGGTAGATATGCCATCTAAGAAAAGAGATCCCTTTTCGATCTAACAATTTTTCTTCTTGGTTTCTTTTTCTTACTTTTCTTTGACAAGAGATGATGATGTCTTTAGCTTCTGACCTGAGTAGAGACTGATGAGTGATGAGATGTTTCTCCTCCTTTTAAAACCTTTTCCACTTTGTTTCAATCGCTCGCCAAGGGATCGTGCGCTGGACCTGAGATTTTTGTAAACACTTTCTTTAAAATCTTTACCATCCCCCCAATCGTGTAGCGTAGAGGATGCAAAATCTGCAGGAACCGGCACAATGTATTGTTTATCAAGCTGTTCGCAGAGCAAAGCAGCTTAGAAAATCAACTACAAATACCGTTGCCCGATACTGACGAAAGGTGTTTATAATAGTCCATTCCATGGCCCAATTGTCATCGTTGGAGAGCAGTAACATAGCGATAAATATTAGGGCATATAAATATATTTTTTATACTAGCCATTTTGTTGTTGTTGTTGCCGAATGGGTCGAAAATGACATGTAATTACGGCCAAGCACTTTGTTATTGCTAGAGGATCACTTAATTCACTTCTTAGTGTTAACTGACAGAGTTCCAAATATAAAGTGTTTACAGGAACATACTGAAAATACTTTTTATTATAGTGATGAACGTGTTCATGAGTTGTTTTTTGTTCAAAAACACGTAGGTGGGGGACATATGAATTAACAACTCTCGATGTTTCTAAAAAGGACGCGTAGAGACATACACAAGAGTTCTAGGTAACACCTGGTGCATAATCAGCAAACAAAACTTGATCTATCCTACTAACAGTACCAGCATTTTTCCCATTGATCATATTCTGTTTAAAGCCAAGAACATCTCTCAGATTATCATTGAGATGAATCAGTTCATTGTCAACGGGTGAGGTAACGTAAATCCTATCATGTTCCATTGAATAATTAAAATGGAAGGTACCATTCCTAGGATATGAGATTTTTCTATTGATTGCACGAGACAAATCCGAGGATATAATACAATAGAGGATTGTATTATATTTCAGTGGAACCTTCTTTACATGGGGATTAACAAATTCTCTACCCCGATCCGTTTGAATCCTCTTATAGCAATCCTGTTCAAGGATGATTTCCAGAGCTTTAGCAACTTCATCGCCGCTCTTTGATCGCAGTGGAATGGCATGCATAGCGACTAAAAACACTGATTGCAAGTAGAATGTACTTGTATGGGTGATTGTGACGCCGTTGAATCTCGTCCAGAGTCGAAAGATCTGCTTTAAGCATTTGTAAGGGGGAAAAAGCTTTAGTTTTTCTACACGAAGTACCATTGATTTTACAATTACGGTTTAAAGTGCAACCTGATTAATTTTTCAGGTGCTCGTGCCGCCAGGTCCTTTTCAAGTCCAATCACTTGAGTAAGTTTGGTGGGTGAACTTAAACTTCCCACTGCACCAATATTCTCATAAATATGTTTCAATGCTTCAACCATTTTGAACGTAAATACGTAGTGAACTGTCCGCTGTCCATTTGCATACTAACAAGTGATGGTGAGGGGGAGGCAGTGATCTGTTGCTTAACAACTTCTGGCAGTTTAACATTGCCTTCGGTTAGATTTAAACAAAGTTCAGATACGAGATTAATGAATTCTCTGTCGAAACCATGTTTGAGTATGGCCTTCCTAAGTCGTGGTTTTGAATTACCTAGGATGCTGAATAAATGTCGATGTTCATGTAGTTTCTTCAGTGTCATGATTGCAACTAACGACCTTTTTTAATGTTCACCGGCAGATATACAGTAATTTCATTGTCAAAAATATTGGTGACTACACGCAGATCCTCGGGTTTGTTCTGATTCGGGTTCAATAGAATATGTCCGTAGGGTTTTTTGGTAGCCTGATTGTAGGCGTAGAGTAGGAATTTCAGTTCACCCGGATACACCTGTCTGTTTAACGTTATTAGGGACCTGGAATCACAAACAACCCGGTAAATGATATAGTAGGTGCAATTCAAAGCAAGTGTTCTCAAACACTTGCTCTGCTGAAAGAGATTGTGTAGAACTAGGGTTACGGAAATTAGTTGATGATGAGATCGGACATGGGACAATTATATTATCTCTCGAGAACATTCTTCAATGGATACAGCCAGATCGTCAATAATCAACCAAGAGTTTGATTCAATACTGTTGAAAATTTCAAGTCCATGTATGAATTTCGTGTCTGGGGCAATAGTTTTTATTCTATCATAGGATTCTTGCCAAACACTGTAGCAATAGTAAATTTTAGTTGGATTTTCTAAAAACATTTTGTCACGATTTTGAATTATTTTTGTTAAAAGTATCGTTTTGCCGGACATTGATGGTCCACATAGAAACGATCTGAAAGGTGTTTTAAATTGATATATGTTCCCTTCAACAGTTTACCTAGACAAATAACTGTAGACTATAGCTGTCTAATGACTATATAATTTCCCTACTACTACTACTACTACTACTCCGTTCAAGAATAATAAGAAGCAGAAGACGAATAAAGAATCATATTTTCTTTTATTATGCACACATAAAAAAATAACAACACTTTACAAATACTACATTGAAAAAAGCACGTTAAACATGAAAAAAATACACTTTTGTTTAATTTATATATAAAACAAAATACAACATTTACATAAACACTAGAAAAAAAAACACTTGCAGACTTTTTCGATTACCTCGTTGTGTGTTTGCACAGTACACAGTACACCTTCAGACCTGCAAGCACACCACTAGAAATAAAGTCACTTCCCGTCTCTGATTTTAACATTAATAACAGATTTGGGGCCTGACGCTTCACAAGCTTCGGGTAAATGGACTCGTCCCAATTGGTAAAGTCCATTCGGGAGCTAATGTGCACACCTTTTTTCAAATCTTCCAATAAATTCTAAGTTCTAACTTTTAGCAAAAGTGAAGCGGTATCCCCATAATATACTTGAACTTCTCCCTCCCCCGGCCATTGGCGCCTACACACATCGTAATAGAATGACAACATGAGTTTTTTTGATTTTTCGGTTATTGCGCTGCCAGCTGCAATATTTTTATTGAGAATTACGTTTCTTTTTTTTCTATTTAAGAGGACCATATTCGAGTCTATGATGGTGAAGGTTGTGAATTTTGGATCGGCAACAATTCAAGCATGTTCTTTTGGGTCAGTCACAATGTCAAAACGAATTCGATTACGTACACTCTCGCACATTTTGCCGAAGGGTGAGTTCAAAATGAGTTTAAAGGTTTCCTTTTCAACCTTCGTTTTTGCTTCGGAACGCTTATCGACAAAAGTGGCAATAAACTTTTTCAAATAGGGTTTCTGCTTAAATTGGAGGGCTCTATGTATCCTTGTGACGTTGAAACCGTTGGCTACCATCCACCGCAAAAGAACGTGATGTACAACGATATTCTCTTTCGGATGAAGGTCGGCGATAAGTTTTTGTTTTGAAGGTGTTCAGTGCACACCACCATCCTCTACCTTAGAAATATTGTATGGACTCAAAAAGTCCCTAGTCACCGCTCTGTTTATGCACGGGAAAACAAAATCCTTCACCAAGTCATTATGCTCCAAACGTATTTTACCATCAATTTCATAAACCATCCCCGCGGTCCATTCTCCTCAACATTGGCAATGTTGGGGAAATCTGAAGCACGAGGATCGTTAAGCCATTTATAACTTCCATACGCCAAACAGTAGTGAGACATTGTCGACAGATAGAGGGAGTTCATATCTAAGAAAACTGCATCCGACTTTACACCGGTGTCTTGTCCAGTCGGATCAGTTTCAAGGATACGATCTCCATGAAAAACGTACCCTCCCCTCATTGATCTCTCTACAAATAGAGAGATAATCTCTCTACAAATGATCCACGTCGGTGATCAAGCCTATTTCCTCTTTACTGATTTTAAGAATTAAATCCATCACCAAATGAGGAGTGGAAAAATAATAACCTAAATCCAACCCAAATTCTCCATAGATTTTATCCGTGTTCTTACACAAAATATCCAGCAACGTCAATACATCACTTGCCAGGTATAATCTACAATAATCCCACCTGTTTTTACACCCTCTCTTAGCCCAAACCCTCTTTGCAAATTCATAGTCGACAGTGCATTGACGCTCGTAAAGTTAATCGTAGAATGAGGTGATGGACGGCAATTGTTCCTCAGAAAGCTTCGCGTTGGAGTTGTAGTAGTCGATGCAAGAATTATTACTTCCTCCCCTAAAAAGCAAAGCTAGTCCGTGGGGGAGGTAGAGAAAACGAAATCATTAAAACAAAAAGGAACCCTTGGCCACCGACACTACTAATACCATCACACTAAACAATAAATATAAAAGAATATCATATATTATACTTTTCCTCCGGGAACATCATATCAACAAAACCCCCATAATAAATAAATAAATCAAAACTCATATTCAGCAAAAAGCAGTTCCTTAATGATTTTTCTAAAAATATTGGGGTCACCAATAGTCTTAATATCACTATTCAAACTATTCCATTTCCGTGACCTCTATAAAAAAACAGAAAAATATGAACGGGAAGATATACCTCTAGGTACACAGAAGTCTGCGCTACCCCTTCTATCATGAGAATGAACAGTAGACCTAATGGACAATAAATCACCAAAACAACGATGCTGAACATCCTGCTGCAGTCTAAAAATAAACCACAATATATAGAATTCACGAAGGCCTGCAGCCGGCAAAATTTTTAAAGTTGGGTAAATTTCTCGAACAGACATACGTGGAGATATACCGGCTAAAATTCTTACGGCATGATTTTTCAGAACTCTTATTGGTTTTAGGATAGAAGAAAAAGTAGAGAGCCAAATACTTGAACAATAAAGTATATACTGGTGTATTAAAGAAAAATAAAGATGGCGAAGGACAGATTTGGGAAAACAAGGTTGGAGTTTCTTCATTATACCGTGATTTCTTGCCAAAATTTTGTTAGCTAAATTTATATGTTGCCTAAAAGATAGAGTTTCATCTGTTACAATCCCAAGGTATTTAAAAGACGCAGTCCGTTTTATAACGCAGTCTGTTTTATTGTTGCCTGGACAGCAAAATTTTTGATTCTATATGAAGCTTTTACCGTAAGAACAACCTAAGCAAAAAGGAGAAGGGATATTTATGTACTAAAAAAGCGGGCACGGGCCCCAACAATTAAGTTACATCAAAGATAACAATCAACAAGGTGAAATTCAAAAGTAACAAAATTCAGGACAGCCCAATTCCAATCCAAATTCCTAATAATAATATTGATAAACTGCAAGAAACTATGCCTCCCAAACAAAAACCAACTATTATCAACAGTTATTGCAGAATTTCAAAACAAATCATACCCTTCAAAGATCCTTTCAAAACACACACCGTGGATGACAACACTTCTATATCAAATTTCTATGAAAAAAAAACTTCTATTAAAAAAAACCTAAACAACATAAATAGACATCATAAAGTAGCTCAAAATGAGTCATCTGTCAAAAAATTAAAAAGTTACACAGATTAGAAATTATCACCATTGAGTTGTGTTGGAACCCTTGGTCCCAGTCTGTTCAGATAAATGTCCTTCCCAGATTCTTTTCTTTTGGCCCCTTAATTATTTTCCTTCCCCTAGTAATAATTATTAATTTTCCTTTTATTTTGGTGTCGCTATTTTCTGTCCTCCTAATTGCGTAGTTGGTTACATAGACCACGACGTTAAGTGCGCAGTTGGGGATGTTTGACCAGTAACTTAGTAAGCCCTTGGATTGGCTGGAAAAATTCATTACCGCCCCATCACCCCGTCAGACACCCGACTGCCTGAGCGTGCTGGGGAAAATTTGTTCCTTTTTTAGTCAGTTCCTTTTTGGAGCGTGTCTTGATTACAGTAAGATTTTTATACTATATAATCTTTAACTTTTCAACCTAGGTCGAGTCTAAAGAGATAGTTAGAAATATTAAATATCCCAGATATTTAATCTGGGATATTTATAGAAATATCCCAGGGGCCTTAAAAGTGGCCCCTGGGACCATTCGATCACGCTAGTAGACACGGAACCGCTGGAGGAAGCGCGGGAATCCCACTACCCTTTGGGCCGACAAGGGGTTCTCCCCCTTGAGTAGGTGGCAAAGCAACCTTTTTGCGCCATTTTTGCGCCAATAAGTGGTAACCCCCGTACCGTATATTCCAATTAGTAGTGGAAGCAATTAAAGGTCCTATCAGTAAACCTGATATTAGAAGAATTCCGCGTTTACGAAGATACAAATAATTTAGCCTATTGTGGTTACATATAAAAAAATCGCAAAGAAATTTTTTTTATCTGGGCTGAGCCTAGGTGAATAGATAGGTAATAAAATTTAAGAATCAATATATCGCGCAACTAATTAGTGTGCAAAAATAAGGCTAATTGAGAGGCAGCAATTTTTCGCGAGAGACCGGAAGTTGCATTGATAAAATGTTTTTCATTTGGACGGAAGACGTTAAGTAAACCTTGAAATAATGGCGGACAAACGGAGAATTCAGACTAGATCTACCGTGGTAAAAGAAAAATCGGATTCAGACACACAATTGTATGCGACTCCCGCTGGAAATACCCTAAGAAAAACAACATCAGATAGAACCATATATCACTCAACAGGTGAAATTGACATTTCTGGGACGTGTGAAGAGGAAATCTTCAAAACAAAATCAGTAATACAGCGATCTCCGGTACGAACCAGGGAAGAAGAAAAAAGTCTAAGGTAAATTCAGAAAGAATTATTCTCAAATAAAGAAACCCGAACAAAAGAAATGGTGGCGATAATACATGAGGAAAAATCATTACATGAAAGTACGGGTAAAACAAAACAGTCACCCTTCAGAGGAGGTACAAAAAGTAGGGGAGTTGCGGGGAAAAGAAAATATTATACAACGAGCAGACTCAGAAAACGAATTAAGAGAATATAAAGACAGTGAGAATCATAGTAGGCCAAGTAGCAGGAGTAGTAGAAGCTCAATTTCCAGCAGGAGCTCGCAAAAAAGTACCCAAATAGATATGACACAACAAATATTAAATTTTATGGAGAAAGAAAGAGAGAAAGATAGGCAAGAAAGAGAGGATAGCTAGAGAGCAGAGAGAAGAGAATATTAGAATAGATAGAGAACGAAAGAAAGAGGCTGATAGGATAGCCAGAGAAAAAAAGGAGGAGGCAGACAGAGAGGAAAGAAAATACATAATGGAAATGCTTGCAGGGAAAAATTCCCAAGAGCCGCAGAAATCGTCTACAATAGAGGTAATGCAGGCAGTAAACCTTCAACCAATGAAAGAAAATGAAGATGTACATTTATACATATACAATTTTGAAAAAATGGCGGAATTAAGCGGATTATCAAGAGAAAATTGGGTGACAAGAATACAGCCCCTCCTTAACTACAAAGCACAAATTGCATATAAAGAATTACCAATGGAATACTCAAAAGATTTTGAAGGACTAAAACAAGCCATTTTTGAAAAGTTTCAACTTCTCCCCGAGCACTTTCAAAGAAAGTTTAGAAGGGAAAGAAAACGAGACAACGAAACTTATAAAGAATACGGGTACAAATTAAAAGATTTAAAAGATGTGTTTAAAATGGCTAAAGTTTGAAAAGTATAGAAAGTTAGAGGACCTGGAAGAAAAAAAAGATAACGGAAATAGTAGATAAAACAGCGATGGAACAATTCTTAGAAAATACCTATCCAAATATGAGAATGTTCTTAAAAGAGAAAAACCCACATACAATTAAAGAAATGTCCGAATTAGCAGACAAGCACACTGAAATTAGGAGGGAGGCATTCCCACCAAGAACAAGTTTAGGAGGTAGTGGTAGGAAAGAATGCCCTTACTCAGAGAAAAAAAATAATGCTGGCCAGATATGGCAAAGACAAACAGAAGCAACGTGCTACCATTGTAACTCCGGCAGCCACTATAGCACCAATTGCCCAAATAAAGACGGTAGAAAATACGGCCAAAAACAGGAACAATATGCCGTTACCTCATATAACTGTAGTAAACGAGGACATTATACCTCAGATTGCCGCAGCGCGAAAAAAAATTACGACAATAATTACAGAACAAGGGACGATGGGGCAAACGGAAGACAGGACAATCCGAGAAACGATCGATCCCGAGAGAATGGGAAAAAATCTCAAACGTATAAGAGAACCGCATGGTTTAAAAGCCCAGAGAATAAGAAAACTTGCGCATTTGCAGAATCACACAAAGTATGTGGCGAACTAAATGGTAAATCGGTAGAAATAGCTATCGATTCCTGCAGCGACCAAACCTATGTACGGGAAGACTTGGTAAAGAAAACCGACGTAAATTACAAAAATAAAGTGGCAGCGCTATGTTACTATGGAGCAGAACATAAATTTCCGACGGCTCAAGTCATAATAGAAATAGCCAATAAAGAGGGAAATACGGTTAAAAAGGAATTAAAAGTAGGGGTTGTACCTACTCTTGCAGTAGACGTTTTATTAGGGGAGATTTCGGCAATATCGAAAACTTTCTTACACTAAAAGCAACCTCCATGATTAGAAAAGTAAATGCGGCGATACGAAGTCAAGAAAAAAATAAAAGGGAGGCTGTGCCGCCCACTAATGAAAATGATGATAAAATATACAAAACATATTTCAATTTAACGACGAGATGTTCATAAAAAATGGAAAACTAAGAAAACCGAAAAGCCAAAAAAGGGCGGATAAAAAGGAATATAACCAAAAACAAGAGAAATTATTAACCGTAGATAAAGACCCAGAAAAACCCAAAGATGAACTAACCGAAATACTCGGGGTAACCTCCGAAAAATTCGCAGAATTACAAACAAATGATAGAGATTGCAGAAAAATAAAACTAGCACTAAGGAATAAAAAGAACACGCAATCTAAACCGTTTTCCAGTAATGGAAATCTACTTTGCAAAATAATGGAGACTGGGGAAAATCCTAGAAAATTATAACTTTTGGTACCACATGAATTAAGAAAATTGGTAATAAAATTGGCTCACTCAAGCCCAGCGGGGGTACACATGGAATCCCACAGAACAAGAGATGGAGTCTTGGATCATTTTTAGTAGAAAAGATTAAGAAGGGATATTGTCATATTTTGTAGAAGATACAAAAATTGTCAATTAGTCGCATACAAAAAACCAAATGAAGAAGTTCCAATTAAAAAAAATGCCCATTTTCGGCAAACCATTTGAGAGAATTTCAATAGACATTTTAGGTCCACTTCCGAAATCTAGCGTGGGAAACAGATTTATTCTAGTTATTAATGATCTGGCTACAAGATACCCAGAAGCTATCCCAATTCGAACACTAAGATCACCAAAAATCGCGGAAGAATTAGCGAAATATGTCTCACGTCACGGAATCCCAAAGAAAATTTTAACAGACAATGGAACCAATTTTATATCGAAAATTATACGAAATTCTAGGCAATAAGCAAGTATTAACTACTCCATTCCATCCTCAGGCAAATGGAGTGACAGAAAGATTTACCGGAGCCCTAATTAGTAAGTTGAGACGTTTTGTAAGAGATGATTTAAACCAATGGGACAAAATGCTTCCGTATGTCCTTTTTGCGTACAGAGAAACTCCACACCAAGCTACAGGGTTCTCGCCATTTGAATTACTATATGGAACAAACCCAAAGGGGGAGTTAGACATTTTAAAAAAATCTTGGGAGAATGAGGAGAAAAATGAAGAAACAGTGATAACCCACTTGCTATCACTACGAGAAAAACTGCATAAATACCATAAAATTGCCAAGCAGGCACAGGGGGAATACGCAGAAAAAATGAAAACATGGTATGATAAATCCGCCCAAATGTGCGAATTTACGGAAGGGGAGGAAGTCCTCATATTGCTATCGGACGGAAATAATAAATTGGAAATAAGATGGGAGGGACCATTCAAGGTGACAATGAAAATGAATGATGTAAATTGTAGGATAGAACCAGATAGAGCAAGAATAAAGGAAGAAGCTTACCATGTAAATTTAATGAGGAAATTTAACAAGCAGAATGAAAAAGGAAACCACAAGGATCCACAGAAGCGCTGCCTCATGATTTCGACCTCAGAGCATGAAGAGGAAAGTGCCCCTACAGGTACAAGAGACCAGGCGGGAACACGTATCAATGCCATTGAAAGATTTTCAGCAGAAACACATTTGAGCCAAGCTCAGAAATCCCAATTGAATAAGTTATTCACTGAATTTGCTCATGTATTAACAAACCAAATCGGAAAAACAGAAAATGTAGTAAATAAAATACTATTCAAGGATAAAAAACCAATAAAACAATACCGGTACCAAATACCAGAAGCTAAAAGGAAAGCGATGAAAAAAGAGATAGACTTCGGTATCAAAGGTCAGGACCCGGTAAATTTTTACCAAATCATATTATTGACTTACGAATAAAGTGAATATACCACTCGTTGCCTTTTTTTATGCTCTTTACGAATATAATAATCATTTTTGTCGGAAATGAATTTTAGCGGCCCCACCCCCCCCCCCCCATATATACCAATTCAGGTATATATTTGCACATTAGGGGTTGGGGGTGGGGAAAGTTTAATCTTACCTCTCATTTACATCTGATATAAAATTTACCCCCACCCCCTAATGTGCAAATATATACCCTGAATTGGTATAAATAGGGGTGGGGATAAAATTCATTTCCGACAAAAATCATTATTATATTTGGAAAGAGCATAAAAAAAAGCATCGAGTAGTATGTTTACTTTATTCGTAATCAATAATATGATTTGGTAAAAATTTACCGGGTCCTGACCTTTGATGACCAAGCTCAGCAAACATAGGCATAGTTCAGCAAACATAGGCAAACATAGGCATAGACACTTTTTTAGGCATTCAGTTACGCAAGGCAAGGATTATGTAGACTTAAAAACTTCTTCAATTCTTTGAATCATGCACATGATCAAACACAATGTGTGCAGTATTTTATTGCTGGGTTTTGGTTTAAGACAGCTATCTGATCATTTAATGCCATCTAAAGTGATTCTAAAATAATCACGGGTATAGAAAGGGGGGTGGACTGTTTTCATTTGCTTGACATTGTATAGTATGTACTACATCATAAAATATCCGTGCAACCATTTACTCTCTTCCTTGTCCTGTATCACTCCCCCTGAGTGGTCGAATGACATTAGCTTGTATAAGCCAATTTTAGCTCATTTCAAGCTTTGAATTTGCTTTTAATTTTTCTTGCAAAAACTTTGGTTGTTTATTTGATTATCACTGAGCAACCTTGAAGATATTAATTTTTCTATAATTTATATTGCAAGAAATGGCCTAGAATCTCAGACAGCAAAAAAAAGGATTCAGTATCAATATTTAAGGAGCTTTATTGCTAAAATATTAGCCCAAGAAGTATGAAGAGAGGTTAAGAAGCTGACTATGGACAGCGGTATTATATGTTTTTAATAAACATTTTTAGTAAGAGGAGAAATACTTTAATCGAACAAAATATGCTAACGAGTACTATCTAAATTAGTCAATGTTCGTCTAATTAGGTATACTAATTATGTCTAATTAGGTCAGTTCCCAAAACAGTTCCCAAAAAAATAATATAAGTTTCGGTAAAAACCAGTTTGACTATCGGTGTGGGGGGAGTTGTCAGCATGGGCATAAGATTCTGTCGACTTGTTCCTCACTAATTCTTCCAAAGAAAATGGTCTTTACATTGGTGCCAGAGATGACATTGGTGCATATGACTATGTCACATGCTCTATGTCAATTGCTCTTAGTCAGCGCATAAGCGCTGTCTAACTAAATTATTTTTTAGACTCTCTTCTGTAGACTTCCTGGGTAAAAATTTACCCAGGACCCTCTAGAGGGAGAAGGAGTGGAGATAGGTACTTCAAGTTACCTTCCCGGGACATACTTTAGCCTGTAGACTCATCCCTGAAAGTTTCATTTTCCTAACCTAACCCCTTTCCAAGACAGTCAAAAGTAGCTAACGTAGAATTTTACCATACCGTGAAATATATAACACATAAGTAGGCTTCTAAATTTTTCTGTATATTATGAAGTAGCCTATGAATTGTTCTCTTAGCAAGTTTCCTTCTCAATCTCAACAGCCCCATTTGAAGGTTAGCCTAATATCTTTATTTATCATTTTAGGCAATTTTTAGATAGTGTATAACTTCGATGTCATTTAGAAGGGAATAAATTGTCACAGTGCAAATTTAAACATAAAAAAAGATAATCTAAAAATGCTGGAGAGCCGCAAATCTACCGTGTTACCAATATCAGTCCTTTCACTACGAATCAAAACTGCTTTTATTTTTATTTGAATACTCCATATAAAACAAACAAAACAGACTTACATTTCAAAAAATTCAAATCATTCCATATTTAACGAGTTTCATCCAAAGTGTGTGAATCAATGAACAACAAATTCCCAACCAAAGAATTCACGTTGGAAAGAATCCAGAGTCTGACGCACAAATATTTTAATACAAAGCCTGTCTAACCTCTAACCAGTATATTTGCAACAATGAGAAATTGAAAGCGTGTTTCCCACATGGGAATACCTTTTAAAAGGGAATACCTTTTAAAAGGATGGTTTGTTTGCTGCGCCTTCTA
Organism: Artemia sp. Qi Xiang Cuo; assembly: GCF_049724085.1. NCBI lineage: Eukaryota > Metazoa > Arthropoda > Branchiopoda > Anostraca > Artemiidae > Artemia > Artemia sp. Qi Xiang Cuo. Next base: position 28,139 of record NW_028300590.1, read on the forward strand.
TGAGTGAACAGCAGTGGCGTAATTTCGTCTCAATCCTGGAGGAGTGCAAATTTAGAGCCAATTTTCCCAATTCAATTGAAAATGACAGTGAAAACTGAAAAATTTGCCAGGTACTGTTCTATTAACCGGGCTCATTTATATAGTGCTAGTTTGGTTAATACTACTACTAGTACTACTAACAACTCACCGCAGCACCAAGCCGCCTGAGGCCAACAAAGCTACGCACGCTCCGCCGCCACCCCAATCTATTCAAAGCCTCCCTTTTTACACCCGCCCACGAAGTTCCCATTTCCTTTAAATCCTTCTTTATGACGTCCTCCCACCCCAGACGGGGACGACCTGCTTTCCGTTTAGCCCTAGATGGTTGGCCGAAAAGAACAATCTTCGGCAATCTTTCATCCTTCATCCGCACAACGTGCCCTAACCACCTCAACCTTTCTTTCATTATAGCCCTAGAGAGCGGTATTGAACCATATTTTTCGTATAGCCTATTGTTTGAAACACGGTCAGTCAGCCGGGTACCCAGAAAAATCCTTAAGCAATTTCTCTGGAAAACATCTACCAAATCTTCATCGGCTTTTTGGAGCGTCCATGCTTCAGAGCCATATTTGACCACTGTCATCGCTGTAGCTTTTAATATTCTAACCTTGGTTTGCAGACTTATCTTCCTATTCTTCCAGACTTTTTTTAACTGTGAAAAAACACCCTGAGCCTTGGCTATTCTATTTTTAACATCTTCACTGCTCCCACCATCTTTACTAATAATACTACCAAGGTAAGTGAAGCTGCCCACCTGATCAATCTTTTCATTACCCAACATCACCTTTTCATCTTCACTTATTCCTAGCCTTAGTGACTTAGTCTTCCTAACATTAATTTTCAAACCAATTCTAGCACCCTGAACTCGCAAAACCTCTAAAACTTCACTCATGTTGCTCACACTTTCATCTAGGATGCTTAAATCATCAGCATAATCCAAGTCCAGGAGACTTTTTCTTCCCCATTTGATTCCGTGGTCTCCCATTGCCTTTCCTGTGCTCCTTAAAACAATGTCCATCAAAATAATCCATATAAAGGGGGACAGAACACAACCCTGCTTAACTCCTGATTTAATACAAAACCATCTGCTAACCTCATTTCCTACCTTAACTGCAGCAGTGTTATTCTCGTACATAGCACTAATCTTTAATGTAACTTTAATGTATTTGTCTGGTATACCATACAAGGGTAAAACCTTTACTAAAGCTCTTCTATCAACAGAATCGAACGCTTGCTCATAATCTATGAGGACCAAAGTTGCTTGAAAACTCAGGCACTTCTAAATTATTAGCATAAGAGTGTTAATGCTAATGAAATAAAATAAAATAGGATGAATATATAATAGTTTAGAAACAAATTTGGGCTATATATTTGAACATTAGGGAGCATACCATATATTTAATACTTAACCTAACCTAGGTAACTCCCCCCCCCCCTAAACCCCCCAAAAAACAATGTAAATACAGTTCTTGCCTTTCTTTATATTCCAGAAGGCATTGAAAACCTGTTTTCATCACGTGTTTTAATATATGTCATGACTGGTATGCATCACCGTATACAAAAAAGCCCGGTTAAAAGAAGATTACCGAAAAAAACAAAATTCCACATTTTTACAGATAGGAGCTTGAAACCTCTGACATAGGGTTATACGCTGAATCTGATGGTATGATTTTCATTAAGATTGTATCACTTTTAGGGGGGGCTTAGCCTTTTTTTCAAAAATAAGGCAATTTTTTTCATGCTCGTAACTTTTGATGGGTAAGACTAAACTTGATGAAATTTGTATATTGGAAATCAGTTTTTTAGAGTTTTTTTTTATTATTGAGCCGGGTCGCTCCTTACTTATAGTTCGTTACCACGAACTGTTTGATAATGACTTTGAGGCACTGTGATTTATTCTGATAGTTTTTGAGTCACTAATGCTTTGTTAATTAATATTGCCTATAGCTTTGTTAGTTTTCGTGTGTTAAAAGTTTCGATAGGGGACTTGAAATGGAAAGTAAAGAGGATATTTCGATAAGTGTTTGTACATTTCTCTTTGCTCAACCCAGTTTTCTTTTCTTTTTTTAGGTAGATCAGCTCCCGAATCCCAAGCTGAGATAGGTACGCCAAAAACTAGTCGCAAAATAAACGGCCCAACATTAAGCACACCCAGAAATGCAAGAAATGCAAAAATTGATATGACCGACCATGCAATATTTTCATCTCCAACATCAACCAATACAAATCAGCCAACAAACGGGAGGAAATATACCCCACAAAAGCTGGCATTAAGGAGGACAATAAAGTGCAAAGAGAAGAAAATAAAACGATCTAAAAGGTCACTTATCACGCTCAAAAGTAAAATAAAAAATGCGAATACAGGTTTTAAATCCGAACAAGAAGCGTTACATTTTGTTGAGAGTCACCTATCCGGAATTGCGCTTTCTATATTTAAGTGCCAAATTGGAAGATTCATGATAAAAAGACGATTTACTGAGGAAGAAAAAACGACGGGCTTGGTGTTTTTTTACTATCTCCGAACGGGTACAAAAAGTTGCTTCGTGAGAAAATTTTCTACCTTCCATCGGTGCGTACTCTACAGAGGTGTCTTTCGAGTGTTGAAGTGGTAGAAAGTTTTAACGAAAGTGTTTTTTATATGCTGAAGCTAAAAACTGAAGAAATGGATGAAACAGAAAGATTTTGCACCATCGCCGTTGACGATATGTCTCCAAAACCTGGAGTGCAGTATGATCGTAGCCATGATAGGGTAGAAGGACTTGGTCCGTTAGGACCCTTCAAATACGCTACAGTGATCATGTTGCAGGGACTAAAAAAGCAATGGAAACAAACACTTGCGTATTTTTATGGTGTTTCAGGCCTCAAAGGTGAGAAACTAAGAAATGTTAATTTTGAGGCGATAGATAGGTGTCAACAGGTAGGGATTACCGTAAAGAGAATAATTTCAGACCAGGGTGGAAACTACCGAGGATTAAAAAAGGATCTCGGCGTCACGAAAAAATTCCTTTTTTTCTTAGAAATGGTGAAAAAGTGTATTTCATTTACGATCCCCATCACTTGTTGAAAAGTGTCCGAAACAATCTCTTAAAGAATGATATCATTTTAAGTAAGCAGTGGCAGGCGTCTTGGAGAGACATTGTGTGTTTTTTCAAGGTAGATCAACGTCATCGATGTAGGACAGCGCAGAAACTTCAAAAGCGTAATATATGTCCAAAAAATCTCGACAAAATGAGGGTTAAAGTCTCTACTCATGTTTTCAGCCACTCAGTGTATGCTGGGATCAATTTTTACGTGAGTAAAGGTTTGTTAAATCCGAAGGCCGCAGGAACAGCAAAGGTTGTAAATTTCTTTGATAAGCTGTTCGACTGCGTTAATTCTCTTGGATTTTTAGAAAAAAAGTGTATAGACGCCCAATTTGTAGGGAAAGCGCATCATTTCAGTTTTTGAAGTCGGCCAGTTCATTTTTAGGCGATTTAAAATTTATTAATAGTGTTGGGAAAGATGTTGGTAAAACAATCTATTGCATAGACGGATGGCAGCTGACTATTTCTGCCATCCTCGGTCTATCAGAAGATTTGATGAAGCATCGGTTTAAATATGTTTGTACGAGGAGACTTAACCAGGATAGTCTAGAGCATTTCTACGGCTTACTACGATGCTCTGGGGGTTTAAACGATAAGCTTACTACGTCGCAATTTTCCTGCCTTTACAAACAAGCAACGTGCAGAAGCTTTTCGGTTTTTTCAAAGTCAACCGGGAATCGTGAAGCACCTTCTTTCCATCAATCTCTTTTATCCGAAGTTTTTTCATCAGTTAACCCTCATGCAAAAAGAATTGTGCAAGCCGGACGTGATAGCAGCGATATCCATGAACCTCACGAGTTTGATTTTGATGAGAATGTTGAGGTTTTCATCTGAAGGGAGGAATCAAATTTTGCATACGTAGTGGGATTTTCTGCGAAAAAGATTCTGGAAAAGCATTCGTGTGATAAGTGTAGAACTGGGTTATTTGAATCAGGTATTTCTCTTTTTGATTCAGTGTTTGATTTCATGCGGATGAAAGCTTATGAAGAAGCCAATTCCGACTTCTCAAACCTTTTTGTTCCTGCAATCTCCTTGATTGAGTATTGCAAAAAACTAGAGTACACCATCCAGACTGAAATGAAGCACTGCTGGAACGAGGGAATCGTGCGGCGAGCATGGGAAAGAGCGTCCCAACTGTTAATCCCAATTTCGTGTGACCTATTTCTTCTCGAGTGTTTTGTACAGTATTTTTTTCGAATAAGTATCTTCTACATCACTAAATTTGAAAACCAGAAGATGGAAAGAAGTGTTCAATGCAAAAAAAAATAAAAGCAGCTAAGTTAAAAGGATTTACTTTTAAATAATTTTTATTCCGTGGTTAACCATATTTATTTGTTCTTATATTGTTTAAATTTGCTAAAAACGTTTTTGGATTATTCTAAAAAGAATTTTTCTAAAGCAATGGTACTTCTAGCGATTATCGATTCTCTTAAAACTATTTTACAGAAATGAAAATATTTTATGGAATGATTGCCAATTATGATTTTGGAATCGAAAATTATTCAGCGAATTAATAAGTTGGGATTATTTATTTTCTTGTTTCTTTTATTCTGTTGCAATTAAAAAAAGAAAAATTGGAAGAACAATTAATACAGGGTCATGTACCATTAAACACCATCTGCAAACTCACTTCTGATCAAGATTATTATTATCCTAACTGTTCTTGAAACTCATTCCAACGTTTCGGGGTAGTATTCTTCACAAGAAAGTCATATGTTTGTTTTTATCAATCAATAGTAATTCCTCCTTGTCTTTTTTCTTTTTCTTTGATCCGCGAGTAGCGATGATGTTCCACGAGAAAATCCGTAAACGCTTCTAAGGAGAAGTGAAAGAACTCTAGAGAATAGCATACTGATTTTCAAACGAAATTGTTTTACAACAAACTACATCGTTTTCATTTTTCTTTCCATTATTTTATTAGCTTCTATCAAAGCAACAATTACTGCCTGGAACTACGGATAGATTTCCAGTCTGGAAATTGATTTCTTTAAGGTTTGCAGGTCTACTTTAAGTAACCATCGCAAATTATTTCGGTATGTAAGGAGAGGAAATCATTGTCTTTACGTTGATGATCTACTTTCATTCCAAATAAAGCACACTTTTATTCGTCTCTTTCGTGTCACTCGTATATAGGACTAATCTGGTTTCAAATAAGCTCTGAAAAAGCGAGCTAAATTTGTGCGAAACGGAAAAAAAAATCTGAATCAGTTGACGAGTGTTCCATACTATAATGAATTTTGCAGCACACAACAATAAAAATACATGTAAAAGCTGCTCATGAAACAAAGCATACCATATTTGTGTGCTTTTTTTGCTTTCCTTCCGAAGAATATAGTGGGCCTATATCATCCATATCCCGGCCTCCAATCAAGGAGCTTAGGGGACACACAAGAAGTAAATTTCGTACGATTCTGAACCAAATTAAATAAAAGTAGATTCTATCAAATACTATCAATACAATTTACGCGGCTAATTTCTTTAATCCAGTTGCCATGCAATGACAGGAAAAATAAATACTTTCGAAATAAATTATCATATTTTCAAGTTTTGACGTCAATAACATTGAGAAAAAGGGATAGATTAGAGGAAGATAAATACAATTATAATAATCAAAGCAATTTTCCATTCGATATACGAGTAATTACGCGTAGCACTCTCAAGTCGTAAATATAGGCGTGATAAATGGGTGTCGATAAACATCAATAAAATCTAAAAACATCGAAAAAAATCGAAAAACATCGATAAAATCTAATAGGGTAGGGTGAAACAATTTCACAATAGAAGGCATTAATTCAAATGTGCTCCGCAATAAAGTACCCTCATTTTTTCATTGTCCTAATTCTAATCACAAGCTTTATATCAGGATCCGTCTCTTTAATTCAGACCACATCTGCTCAAAGCATAATCACCAACGGAACCGGTTCCGTAGGTGATTATGCTTTGCATTCGATCGAGACGCTATCTATTCTCCTAAGTTGTATTGAATTTTGTAACTACGGTATTTAGTTGCCAGGTTCGCATAGGTATGGAATCGTCTCCGGAGACGCGGACAAAGGGTCACTTTTTTTGTGTGGAGAGGATAGGTTTTGTCAGTACTTGTTCCGTAGGTGATTATACTTTGATAGAACAGTACCAATGTGCCATATATATCCTTAAAGGCAAAGATTCACTAAAGAAAAATTCCTGATTCTCTGGATGCTTGAAATATGCAAGCTTATCTTAGTTTTGACAAGATTTTTTGCAGGAAATAAATTTCAACTGGGGGGGGGGGCTAACTTGGGTCTGGAGGAAGCAGTTGCCCCCCCCCCTGCCCCACAGCAAATTACGCCCCTGGTGAACCTTCACACTTAAATTTATACAAACTTTCCGAGCTTCCTGAGGGATTTATCATTTCGAACTAGTGAAGATATTCCTCACCACTTTATAATGCAGGGGTGCCAATCCTTCAAAACATGGAGGGAGGGGGACTTTTAATTCAAGATACAATTAGGTATTAAAAATCCTGAGGTATGGGAGGGATTTTAATTTTCTTTTAATTAATTTACCCAAAAAGTGTAAATGACGAAAATGTACTTGTCTAATTCAAGCTAAAATTTCAATCACTCCCCCCTCCTCCAGAAGAAAACAGGATTTTCTTAGGGGGGGGGGAATAGGTTGATCCGATAAACTTGCGATAGGAGCAAGTTTAACTAACGCAAAGTTGCGTTAATTAAGTAAATTACACTACTTTAGACTACGTTAGGGGGCGCCCCCCCCCTTGCTCCCCTGGGTCTGCTACTGCCCTCCTCTAATTGACAATGCCAGGCAAAGTTAAGGGAGCACCATGTCCTCAATGAATCAATGCAGATACAATCAATCAATCAATCAATTTATTCAATCAATAAACTTAACAAAATACACTTCAATATAAACTCCCCCGTAAGGCTCTATGGCCAGGAAAAAAACAGGGAAGAAACAAATATGAAACAAATACAGAAAAAACAAAAACATTTTCAACATCATACATTCACACCTTTAAGAGACTCAACACAAGAGAAAAAAAGGAAAAAAAAATCATAGAATACAATGATCCACATAAAAAAAGAAGAGAGAAAAAAAAATCAAAAAGAAAAAAACTAAATAGAGGACCACCAAGCAATCAATTTACTTCGCGTGGACTATCCTCAGGTCAATCATCAACCAATAAATCAATTTATTCAACCAATAAATTTACGACAAAAACACTTCAATATTGAACCCCCCGTATGGCCAGGAAAAAAAAGGGGAAAAACAGAAATGGCATAAATACTAAAAAAAAATTCAATATAATGCATTTCAACCTTTCAAAGACTCAACACACACACATACAAAACAAAACAAAGAAGAGAAAAAAAAATAATTAAAAGACCGAAACAAAAAGCGATTTTTACGAGACCCCCCCCCCGCTCCCAAACAAAAAAGACGTAGGACAATCCAATAAATTAAACCAAATTACAAAAATATATTTGAAACCAAACCACAAAAATATTAGACAAACTCAGTACCCCTCACAACAAATGTTTCCAACCAAGGCTAGGGTCACCCACCCCCCCCCCCCAAAAAAAAAACAAAAAATAAAAAAAATTAAACATGAAAAATTAAGACATTAAACAATTTTTTTTTTCAGTTTAAGGAGACACTGCCCATACAATTCTAAGATTGCTGCAATGACCACGAAATTTGTTATTCAGATTGTGAAAAACAAAAAAGGGACTGCGACGACACTTGTAAAAAATGTCTACACGGCGTTTGTCGCGACTCGTCACCGTATTTTGAAGCGGGCGGCGTTATTTTGAAGATAAAAAATTCGTTTGAAAGTATTATCTTTGACTTTCAAATTGGACGGGCACATGCTAGTCTGGAAAGATGTATTACAAAAAGTCCTAATATTTTTCAAAGCAGAAACTGGATAATCCGCCATTCCGCGGATTTTGGCAATTGGGAACACATAAAGAAAGGGAATCTACAAGAAGATTATTTGGACTTCTTGGATGTCTTGATTTGCCTTGATGTCTTCCACGATGTCATGGAGTATTATAGGATTCCTAGAATAAGGATAGGTATTTATATTTTCTTACTTTGTAAAAAACGAATTTATTTAGTCTTGTTAGGAATCTTGCATATTTTACTGCAAGCATGCTATATGTTCGTGCTATAAAAGCGAAAAACTACTTCCTTTTTCAACTTGCAGGCGTATATGTAAAATCACTGAAATAGCAATTATAAGAAATAAAAAGAAGAGAAGCTTAGATATTTTAGTGATTTTTCAAAAACTTTGCGAATCTGTAAGATTTGAAGCGTTGAAACAAATTTTTTACGTCAGATTAACCAGTAGTGCAAGTGGTGCTGGTGCGTAGCAACGATTTTTTTTAACGTCCTCATGTACCTCTTCGGCAGTGCACCAGTGATAAATGAATAAATGGGGTTTTGGATATAATAACCAAACCATTCATTAAGCATAAAATTTCTCATTTTGAGATTAATCCCTCATTATTCACGTAGATTCACGATTAAATCAAATAAATCATCCAGTAAACTAATTAATAAAAAAACGTGCAAAATATGGGGATCCAATACACGTCCTAATATGTTCCCTATTAACATTTATTAAAATATACCACCACAAAATTTTGGCGCTTTATAAGAATAGTACCGGGAGCACGGCAGCTTCACCGCAGAGCCCTGGCACTCGGCATGCGGCAGGCTTCTATATATCGATTTTCACTGTCGCTTGTCTTATAACTGCAGACAAATTGAGACAATTTGTTCTCTTTTCATATTGTGGTCTTTTCAAATATATTTGATTAAAGCAAGTCCGATTTCTAACAACGATATCTACTAACCTTCAAACTTCTTTTTTTTTGAGGTTTTTGAATTTTTGTAATCCCTTGTTAAAATATATAAAAATATTTTGCATTTACCAGCCACCGGGTCTCGGCACTTGGCACGTGGCAGGCTTCTATATATAGGTTCTAATTTTCGCTTGTCTTCTAGCCGCAAACAATATGCTGTCTTTTCATATTGCTGTCTTTTCAAAGGTATTAGATTATTAAAGCAAATCCGATTTCAAGAAACGATATCTACTAATCTTCAAACTTTTGGGCTTCTTTAAGGTTTTTGATTTGTTGTAATCACTTGTTAAAATATATACAAATATTTTTGCAACTATAAGTTTTCTGCTCTTTACTCAATTTCATTTCTTTTCATACTGTTTCCTTTCAAAGATATTTGATTGTCAAAGCAAGTCCAATTTTAGCAGCGATATCTACTAGGCTTCGAATTTCGGTTTTCCTTTTTAGGGTTCTTGAATTATTGTAATCCCTTGTTAAAATGTATATAAATGTTTGGGCAATTATAAATTTTTTCTTTCTAAGCAATTTAATTTCTTTTCATACTGTTTTCTGTTCAAAGATATTTGATTATTGAAGCTAGTCCGATTTCTAACAACAATATGTACTAAGGTTCAAACTTGTGGTTTTCTTTTTTCACCAAGTGATTAAAGTTTTAATCACTTACTTACTTTACTTAAAGCTCTTGCTCGGCAGCGTCGCCAGCGTAGAGGGAACCAATCGTCAGCGCCGTCAGTCTTCTCCAGAGTGGTCGGTTCAGGGCGAGGGTTGTCACTTCAGCCGGGTTGATGTTTCTGGAGGCGAGCCGATCACGGATGACGTCCGCCCATCTGGTGCGTGGTCTAACCCTAGGACGCCTCCAGCCGTTTGCAGCTGGGTCGAAATCGAAGATGAGTCGGGCGGGTGTTTGGGCAGGCAGACGGAGCAGATGACCATACCAACGCAGCGAGCGAGACTCAAGCTGCTCGGACAGGGTTGGGAGTTTGAAGGACCTGAGGATTTCCGAATTTCGTACCCTGTCGGGCCATCGGGAGCCTTCGATTTTTCGAAGGTGTTTCGTCTGGATGGCATCTACCTTCAGCGTCTGTGTCTGAGTCAGCGACCAAGTCTCAGCAGAATAGAGCATAACGCTGGCAACCGAAGCAGAATATATTCGTGCTTTGGTGAGACGGCTGATCTGGGGTTTATGGAAGACTGTTTTTAGAAGGCGACCGAAGACAGAGTTTTAATCACCATTTGTAATAATTGCAAATTTTCGTTTTTTGGGCCTTCCTACTGACATTATATAACTGGTTGTGTTTATAAGGTTTTTAAGGTCTTTGAATTGTTGTAATCTCTTGTTAACAAATATTTTTACAATTACCAGTTTTTTGCTCTGTACGCAATTTAATGTCTTATCATACTAAAGTCTAATCAAAGATATTTGATTATTACCGCAAGTCCGATTTCTAACACCGATTTTATGCTATACTTCGAACTTTTTGTTTTCTTTTCTTAGGGTTTTGAATTGTTGTAGTCTTTTGTCAAAATATTTACAAATATTTTTGCAATTACCAATTTTTTGTCATTTACTCAATTTAATTTCTTTTTATAGTGTGTCTTTTCAAAGATATTTGATGATTAAAGCATATCCAATTTTTAGCAACGATATCTAATAAGCTTCAAGCTTTTGGTTTTCCATTTTAAGCTTTTGAATTGTTTTAATTCTCTTGTTAAAATATATACAAATATTTTGCAATTAGCAATTTTTTGTCCTCTACACAATTTAATGCCTTTTCATACTGTAGGATTTTCAAAAATAGTTTGTCATTGAAATTAGTTCGATTTCTAACAACGATATGTACTAAGGTTGAAAATCTTGGTTTTCTGTTTTTATGTTTTTGAATTGGTTTCAATCCTTGTCAAAATATCATATTTGCAATTCCAATAATTGCAAGTTTTCGTTTTTTTGCCTTCCTACTGAAATTATATAATTTGTTGCGTTCAAAACTGTAAGTTTAATCACATACTGAGTGGATTCTGTCTAAAATAAAAAACAACAAATTTTTAAATATGTAGTTTTAAATATTTTTATTTAAAACTCATATTTTTAAATATTAAGAATAAAGAAGACTAAAAGAGAGAAAAGAAATATTAAACGGAGCTACAATGAAGAAATGCAGTCAAAGATGGTGGACACTGGAGTCCAAATCAGGTTTAACAATGATCTGTTATTTTGCGCAAATGACAGAACTGAGAGAAGTAGAGACGAAAAGAGGAATGCAAACAAGAGACAAAATTTGGAGATTCAGCCTGCAGTGACGAAAAATAAAAAATGTTGGATGGGCTGTGCCTTGAAAACATAAATAATAGTGAGAAAAATAAAATGTTGGATGGGCTGTGCCTTGAAAATATAGATAATAGGGAGAAAAATAAAATGTTGGATGGGCTGTGCCTTGAAAACATAGATGATAAGGGGGAAAAAGAGGTCAAAAACCCAGGGGGAATAAAACAAGATGGTTACAAAATAGAGATAAATGACCTACAACGGGTTGGGGGAAAGTTGGGAGATATGGAATGTCGAGTCGGATTAAAAAAATTTGGTAAGGAGTCCGATATTGGTCTGATCAACTCAAAAGAGGGTTTGTTCCTTTATGAGGGGGAGGAATCCCTTGAAGAAGATCCCGTGCGAGAAGTCACGAAAGATAGCCCTTTTCCTCAATGCACAACTGAAGGACAAGTTGTGATCCCTTTACCGAAATTTTGCCTCTCTGATCTGGAGTCCTTGGGGGATACTCTCTCCCAGTCACTTCATACTTCACCCAAACCTTTGTCCAGTAACCTTATTCATAGCTGTTATTCTTCATGGGATTCGACGATTATTCAGTATCAAAGTTTCATTTTCAATTAGCATCAACGCATATTCTTCATTTAATTATCCCAGGGGAGGGAACCCAGAAAAAAGGCGATTCATGGTTAGCTCAAAATTTTACTTCATTAGCAAGACCCTTACCGTTCTCACAGGCCTGTGCATTTTTGGCCTTAGATTATTTGAAATTATGCCAAGGGGCAATTTACTGTTTGATTGAGGTGTGGGGTTGTTACCACAGATGGAAATTAAGAGGGTGGTGCAGCCAATTTTTCACGATGGCTGGCATCACCATATGTGCCAAATACTGATTCTCTGCTCCTCTCAAATGTAAATTCGTGAGAGCGAGAAAATTTTTTGGTTTGATTGTGCTACGCACAATCATTGTCTACGAATCTTGGGGACTTGGGGACAACTTTCAAAACCTAATGCGGAGGCTATATGATTAAGACCATGGTGGTCCTACAGTAGAAACGTGTCGATGACGACCGATCCAGTGCCAATCGGTGGAAGCAGCAGCACAGACACTGGTGGAAGAGGCAAGGCAGAAACCCCCGCACGGCAGGAGCAAGGCAGAAACCCCCGCAATGAAGAGATAAACAGTAAAACCAGAGGAAGACAATTTGTGTTTATTTTAATTTGATTTTATGCCCGAGTTTCCAGCCGATCCACAAGAGATTCAGACCAGTTATCTTAGGAGGGATGTGATAGAACAATCGGTCCCAGTTTGCTCCGATAAATCTTACTCCGTGGTTCCTTCCGTTTTACTATTTAGAAGTTTTAATTCACTGAATAAAGATTGTTTATCTTCCTTTAATTTTTTGACGCCATTTTAGGTCCGCCTAATTGCGTAGTTGATTAATAGACCACGAGGTCATAAATTGCGCAGTTAGGGAGGTTGACCAGTAACTTAGCAAGTCCTCGGATTGGCTGGAAAAATTCACTACCACCCCGTACCCCGTCGCAGACACTCGGCTAGCAAAGCGGGCTGGAAGAAAGAGTTCCTTTTTTGAGTAAGTTCTTTTGTAGCGTGTCTTGAATACAGTAAGATTTTTTATACTATATACGCTTTTAACTTTTCAGCCTAGGTCGAGTCTAAAGAGATAGTTAAAAATCTGGTCGGTAACCCTTGGCTTTTAAAAGTGGCCCTGTGGCCATTCGATCACGCTAGTAGATACGGAACCGTTGGAGTAACCGCAGAAACCCAACTATTTTGGGCCTAAGAGGGATTCTCCCCCTCCAGTAAATGGCATAGCAGCCTCTTGCGCCATTTTTGCCTCAAAAAGTGGTGACCCCGTACGTTAGACCTCCAATAGTACATATCACTGAAATTAACGAACAATTGTTTGCAGTTATGAAAGATATATTTTTGAAAGAATCCCAACATGAGGAAACCCCAAATTCTTGTGAAGCTTTAATTGGGAGCACAAAAACAGAAATAATCATACATCTCAGAAATGATCTTCTGCTATTTTTGGTACCCAAGGAAACCGTAGGAGCCAAGTCCTTTTATAATGAGAAGAAAAAATTAACCCAAGTTACAGAAGAGAAATATTTTTACAAGACGTCCGGACAATAACCATAAAGCAAGGTTGTCGACTAGTAACCAAAGATAGTTTCTTGAGTGTTTTTAATGATATTCATTATCTTCTTTCATTTTTCTGAGATTTTCACCCAGTTCTTCATTGTTTTTTTTCATGACTCTTTCCTAGCTGCTGTTTATTCACTTTGACCTCTCAGTTTTCCATATTCGTCACTAGTAGTATCCAGTGTTTCCTTTAGCTTTGTATCAACTGCTTTCTGAAGGTTCCGGTCATTAGTCAATTTCTTTTCCTTTTCTCTTTCTTCTATTTACTGCTTCAAGAGCTCCTTTTTAACTTCCAGTTCTTCTTTTAATTGTTCAACTTCACTGAAAAGAAAATGTTCTGAGCTCTTTTCTTCTTTAAACGCAATGACAACGTAAACGAACTGCATTATTTGCCAAAAAGAGATTTTGAAAATCAAATAGCATTATATGATTTTTTTTCTAGTTTCATTAGCTTTTTTCATTGATCTTGATTATTATATTGATTTTATTTTGTTTTTTCGTTTAATGTTTTTATAAAGTTAGACCATACTTTTTACAATATGTGTAATTTTCATTTAACTCAAATTATAATCATACCGCCTAATAGGGTTTGAGAGGAAGGAGAATTAAACCATTCCTGTTTAAAATTACTTTTTACGCTTTATATTTTATCCGAAAACATATACTTGGATACAAACACGCACTGGAGAATGTTTTTTGGGGGGGAGGGTTGGGCACAATAGCAATAGAACATAAATATTTTCATTTTAAGAAGTTATCAAAGGCAATTGTCAATATTTGGTCATAATGCTCTAGTCTGTTGAATGTTCAAAATCATTCGTAATGATTTGAATGACAGTTCATTGTTTGAAATGATATTAATTGTGTACTCAAGCAAATTTTTGCAAAAGTACTTATAGTGCTTATATTAAGTTTTCGTAACGTTAATTATTTGTTTAATGGTATTTAAAACATACACACCAAAAATTATCAAACCACTTAGTGACTTTTTTGGTGCTCAAGTGCTAAATCTTCTATTTTGAGTTTGTGCTTGGGACATTTCAAGGCAAAAAAAGTGCCGTATCTAAACCGGTTCGTTGTTTTCTCAATATTTCTTAACATTATTAATATTAATATTAGTCTTAATATAATTTATAAATATTTCAGTGGCTCTGAGATTAGAAATAAGTTACTGACGATTATGGATAGGAGTTTTGAAAAGGGGGAAGTACCTAACGACTTTAGGAAAACCTCAATTAAGCCACTTTATAAGAAATGTGATAGGAGTGAGTACACCTTTGGTCCATAGCACTTTTGGTCCATAGCACCTTTGGTCCTCAGTTTTATAGATTATGAGCAATCGTTCGATTCTGTTGATAGAACCGCTTTAGTAAAGGTTTTATCCTTGTAGGGTATACCAGACAAATAGAGTAAAGCGATTAGTACTATGTACGAGAATAATCCTACTGCGGTTAAGGTAGGAAATAAGGATAACAGCTGGTTTTGTATTAAATCAGGATTTAAGCAAAAATATGTTCTATCCCACTTTATATGGATTATTTTGATGGCCTTTGTCTTAAGGAGCACAGGAAAGGCAATGGAAGACCACTGAATCAAATGGGGAGGAAAAATTCTTCTGGACTTAGGCTATACTGATGATTTAAGCATCCTAGATGAAAGTGTAAGCAAAATGAATTAACTTTTAGAGGTTTTGCCAGTTCAGGGTGCTAGAATAGTTTTGAAAATTAATGTTAAGAAGACTAAGTCACTAAGGCCAGGAATAAGTGAAGATGAAAAGGTGACAATGGGTAATGAAAAGATTGTTCAGGTGTGCAGCTTCACTTACCTTGGTAGTATTATTAGTAAAGATTGTGGGAGTAGTGAAGATGCAAAAGTAGAATAGCCAAGGCTCAGGGTGTTTTTTCAAAGACAAAAAAATTGGAAGAATAGGAAGATAAGTCTGCAAATCAAGATTAGATAATTAGAAGCTATAGTGATGACAGTGTTCAAATATGGTTCTGAAGCATTAGTGCTCCGAAAAGCGGATGAGGATTTTCTAGATGTTTTCCAGAAAAATTGCTTACGGATTGTTCTGGGTGCCTGGCTGACTCAACGTATTTCAAACAATAGACTGTATGAAAAATGTGGTTCAATACCGCTTTCTAGGGCTATATTGAAAGAAAGGTTGAGGTGTCTAGGGCACGTTGTGTGGATGAAGGATAACAGATTGCCGAAGATTGTTCTTTTTGGCCAACTGTGTAGGGCTAAAAAGTTTCAAGGCGTAAGACGAGGAAAATGTTTTGCAGAAATTATCCAAACCGCAGAAACAATATATGAAATTTACTTTTGTTTAAATCAGAATGAATTTGATGACGCCCAACCGCTTCCCAGTACCTAAATGTTTACCTAGATTTGTGTAGTAGAGATTTTGTCGGCAGGCAAAATATAAATACATTTTAGATTTTGAATTTTAATCTTTTAGAACATTTCAAACTTTCAAAGAACATTTAACTTGGAACATTTCACTGAACATTTCAAATTGGAAACTGAAAAATGGACACTGAACTAAAAGAGGCTATAGTAATTGGCATCGGAATAGCCTGTTTACTTTGGCTGGTCAAAGGTACAACTACAGAAACAAAAAAAGAGCCATAAAGAAAACAATACAATGGGTTCAAAACGATCAGAGGAGACGTAGAACCTTTAGGACTCTCTGGAGAGATTTAACAGTTGCATTGGCAGATCGGCTTGGCAACCAGATCTTGGAAGCGATTACTTCAGCAGTTAACTAGCTTAGGTTGGCCTGAAAAGACGCGAAGTGGAATGGAATGTTTTAAAATTGTACAGTTGATTGTTTTATAATATAATATATAATATATATAATATATAGTAAAATCAAATTAATCTACTCTTTTCGATAATGCCGTCTCCAAATTGTCTCCAGAAATAATCCATTGTCTAGGTTGTAGATACAGAATTGCAAAAAAATTGCCTATGCGGTGCCTATTACAAATTTGTGAACCGAACGAAACAGAAGAAAAAAATACGGGAGGCCATCCCAGAATGTAAAATTGTAAAAAAACTGCAAATGTGATAAATCTAAGCCTAGAGTTTAGATGTAGGAGTAAAAAATAATGAATAGTTAAATAATATGTTAGGTGGAACAATATAAATCATAGATATATGCGTATGTATGCAGTAGGTGAAAATTACATTGTACCTGGTGAGCCAATATAATAATCTACTTTTTTAGATAATGCCGTCTCCACATTGTCTCCAGGTCAATTGCCGCAATTCTGGTAGGGCGTCCGGCTCCCGTTTTCCAGTCAAAACGACCGCTTTCTAGGGCTATATTGAAAGAAAGGTTGAGGTGTCTAGGGCACTATGTGTGGATGAAGGATGACAGATTGCCAAGGATTGTTCTTTTCGGCCAACCGTCTAGGGCTAAACGGAAAGCAGGTCGTCCTCGTTTTGGGTGGCAAGATGTCATAAAGAATGTTTAAATCAGAATAATACAAGGATTTTTTGGCTCCCTTTTCTAACTCTGTGTATCGAAAAATGTTGAATAATTGGTAGCTAACCAGTAAAAATTATTGCATTAAATAAATAAAGTTTCAAGGCGTAAAACGAGGAAAATGCTTTGCAGAAATTATCCAGACCGCAGAAACAATATATGAAGCATGGAATCCCCAGGGAGAACACGTGGTTAATCAAAGTGGGTCAATGACCTAAATTTTTTTTTTCCTCCTTTCCCCCTCCTTTCACGTTATTTTTTTTTTGCTCTCGTTTCTTTTAAATTATTATTTGTTACACTGTAATTTGGTAATTTCTGATTTATATATTGTCTTGTGTCACATTTTTTGTGTTTTTCCTCGTGATACTCCACGTATTGTACCTCTGTTTAGTGTGGGTTAAAAATAAATAATAATAAATTTCCAAAGGTCGATTTATTTGCTGTTGTTGTTGTTTTGGCCAAGTGCACGCTAGGGGCGAATGTTATGCCGTCCAGAAATTAGGAAAACAGTTAGATCACGTGTTTCCTTCTCAGCCAATCAGCGAATCGGATACATCCCCTTTCTCAGCCAATCAGAGGCTTGCTTGCATATGATTTTCCCCGTTACATAACAATTCACCCTTGAGATTTCGTATATAACGGGCATGCATTGTGATTAAATTATCAGAAAGTATTTTGACACAGTTCAAACAACTAGAATGGATACTATTGATGAGTTAGAAGCCTTGGCAACTCCAATTTACCATGTAAGTTCTGATTTAGTACATTTTTTGTTTCCAAAATAAAATTATTTTCCTTGGTCACCCTCAAGTATATTCAGGTAAATCCCTCCCCCTCCCATACAATACAAACATCACTATGTAATCTTTATACTCGCTAGAAAACATAAAATATGTTCTTTTTACCCTCAAAACCTAACCCATCCCCCATTGTTTTACAAACAAAATTCTCGCAAATAGAAATAATTATCTTCCTCGATAAATTTAGACTTTTCTCTATTGTAATCATTTCTCTAACTGAGACATCCGTCGCTGTTGTTATTAACCCACTCTGGTTTTGACATAAGGGTCTCCAGCGCGAGATTATATAATTAGCTCTGACCCTTTTTTAAAGCACTTCCTGTTCGTTACCGTTAGCAATTTAATCAAAGGTTTCACAGATTCAAAAGGATACCAATCAAGTTGATATTATTTACAAAGAAACTTTGAATGAGATTATACTGAACTTTGAACATTATACTGAAAATAAGGGGGAATTGATGTTTGGAAAGAGGGCTTTGGAGCTAGGCTTTTCATTTAAAAATTAAAGTTTGTAGAACCTGACTTAAACATGAGCTAAAATATTATACTAAAGACAACAAGGAGGGGGGGGCTGAACGACTTCAAAGCAATAGGATGCTTAAACCAATCAAGTTTATTTTATTTATTAGGAAACTTTGAATGAGATAACAAAACATAAACATTATAATGAAAGCGATGGGGAATTGATATTTGGAAAGAGGGTTTTGGAGCTAGGCTATTCATTTCAAAATTAAAGTTTGTAGAACCTGAACCAAACATGAGCTAGAATATTATACTAAAGACAACAAGGAGGGGGGCTGATCTACTTCAAAGCAATAGGCTGCTTAAACCAATCAAGTTGATATTATTTATTAGGAAACTTTGAATGAGATTATAATGAACTTTGAACATTATACTGAAAATAAGGGGGAATTGAAGTTTGGAAAGAGGGCTTTGGAGCTAGGCTATTCATTTCAAAATTAAAGTTTGTAGAACCTGAACCAAACATGAGCTAGAATATTATAATAAAGACAACAAGGAGGGGGGCTGATCTACTTCAAAGCAATAGACTCCTTAAACCAATCAAGTTGATATTATTTACTAGGAAACTTTGAATGAGATTATACTGAACTTTAAACATTATACTGAAAATAAGGGGGAATTGATGTTTGGAAAGAGGGCTTTGGAGCTAGGCTTTTCATTTCAAAATTAAAGTTTGTAGAGCCTGACCTAAACATGAGCTAAAATATTATAATAAAGACAACAAGGAGGGGGGGCTGATCTACTTCAAAGCAATAGGCTGCTTAAACCAATCAAGTTGATATTATTTATTAGGAAACTTTGAATGAGATAAACTAAACATAAACATTATAATGAAAACGAAGGGGGAATTGATATTTGGAAAGAGGGTTTTGGAGCTAGGCTATTCATTTAAAAATTAAAGTTTGTAGAACCTGACCTAAACATGAGCTAAATATTATAATAAAGACAACAAGGAGGGGGCTGATCTACTTCAAAGCAGTAGGTTGCTTAAACCAATCAAGTTGATGTTATTTATTAGGGAACTTTGAATGAGATTATACTGAACTTTGAACATTATACTGAAAATAAGGGGGAATTGATGTTTGGAAAGAGGGCTTTGGAGCTAGGCTTTTCATTTCAAAATTAAAGTTTGTAGAACCTGACTTAAACATGAGCTAAAATATTATACTAAAGACAACAAGGAAGGGGGGCTGATCTACTTCAAAGCAATAGGCTGCTTAAACCAATCAAATTGATGTTATTTATTAGGAAACTTTGAATTAGGTAACTAAACATTGAACATTATAATGAAAACGAAGGGGGAATTGATGTTGGTTAGGCTGGGGATGGGGGTACTAATTTTCCTTCTGTAAAAAAGGGAGAAATTATTTTCCATACTGACTTTTTTCTCTTTTTTTAAGGACAATTATGAAGAATGTGCGCCGCCTCCCACTAAGAAAGCGAGAGAGGATGAGGCAACCCCCTTGAGACCATCCATTATTAAGTATGCTGGCCCGACCCCAAAACAAGCGTTGACTGCCCAAGTGCAACCATCTGTGCAGGCTGCAATGCAACCAGCTCGAAAACTAAAGAGTAAATAATCAGTATCGTTTTGGCGTCTGTTCAATGCAGTGTGATTCATTCCAATTGGATATATTTAACCCATACCGTAATTGCAGCGAAAGAGACTGTCAATAATAGAGAAGTTGTTATTCTTGTATTTTGTTTAGTAGTGTTTTGTTTTAGTGAGTAAGAAAGAAAGGGGTGAAAAGGGAAAGAAGGAAAGGGAAAAAGAGGAATAAAAAATGGGGAAGGAAAGAAAGGAACAGAAGGGAAAAAAGGTTTTTTTTTTTTTGTTTTTTTTTAATGGATATTTAATATGGGGAAGGAAACAGTTTTTTTCATTTTTATAGCAGTACCAGAAAAAATATCCCAATAGATTCTAGACCTAGGTAAACATCGATGGCTAAAATCTCAACCTGAATGCTGGAAATATGCCAGCGATAGATTCTGATGATTTTAGAAAGCTTGGCATAGTCCGTGTCACGCTGGCGTCCCCCATTATTGCAGATACAATGTGCGAACAATGGAAAGAAGAAGACCTAAAATTTAATTTCAATAAAGAAAGATATCCTGTTACGTGCGACAGAGTAGGGAAAAGACCAGTTGTGGTTACTCTGAGGCGCCTACCGGGCGAGGCAACAGAGCAGGATATCGCAGCAGTCCTTGCAGGCTATGGAGGAGTTTTAAATATCCGGAGGAAAAAATACGAAGGAATAGGACTAATTTAAGTTTTCACTGGCCGAGCCAAAGCTTTGATGAATATAACAAAAGATATTCCTCCATCAATCATGTGGAAAAATGAGAAAATATTCGTTCGTTAAGAAACGCAACCCAAATTGTGCTTTATCTGCCATGAGGCTAGCCACGAAGCTGAGCACTGCCCAAAAAAAAGAAAAACTCGAACTGGATCAGTGGTTTGGAACCAAGAGAACAGTAGATCATTAACAGAAAACCCCGATTTCCCCCCACTACCACCAAACCCCACGAATCACCAAAAGCAGCAAAACTTGCGAGGAATCACTCCAGTAGTTTAAAAAACGCCTGACTTTCGAACTCCAGAGATCCAAAAGCTTACCCCGTCACAGGCAGTAGATAAGGTCCTACAAGCTGTAGGAAACTTAACTAACGAACAGACCACAAACCAAACAGAAAAAAACCCGGAAAGTACAGAAAACAGGATAGCGGAGCCTAAAGGGGAAGTAACTAAAGAGAAACCAAAAATAGAAATCCAAAGACTGATAGCGAAAAGAAAAGGCACAGAAAAGACTGAATGCGGGGCATCAGGCTTTCCTGCCCCAGAAAAGAAAAAAGAAACTGTCAAAAGAAAACTAAGCAATTCTTCACTAATAGAAGAAGGTGAGAGGCCTGAAAAGAAAAAAGGGGCAAATATACCTACAAAGAAATGAACTTGAACATAGGAACATTGAATTTAAATGGTTTAAAGCAATTAAAGTGGCAAGAAATGTTATTAGATTACCTAAAAAGATCAAACTGGGACATCCTAGCCCTAAAAGAACTAGACACTCCGAAAATAAAAACTTGCAAAAGTTACGATACATACTTTTCACCGCAGGCACAACACATGACACAGGCTTCATTATAAAAGAGGAATTAGAAGTGAATCAAGAGGATTTTACATACGAGGAAGATGGTAAAATATGTTCTATGAAACTTAGTGGAATGACCCTTGTAAATGTACACATGCCATCAGGCACCAATAATGCAAAGGAGAGAGTTTTTGTAACTGAAACAATACTACCAAAGTACACACCACTAAATGGAAAAATAGTCTTACTGGAAGATTTTAACTGCGTATTAAGAGAAGACGACATTTCGGTAAAAAAATAAGAAAATTGCATGTAGACGTATAAATGAAACGCTTAAAAAATTTATTCAGACTTACAGTTTACTAGATGTGTGGATAGAAAAAAACAATAGCATATCTTTTAAAAGAGTGGGAACTCGCAGCGCAAGCCGTATTGACAGAATTTATGTAACATCCGGAATGGAAAAATTAATTAGTCAAGTGATACACGAACATGTAACTTTTTCTGATCACTATGCTGTGCGAATGATTGATGGAAAACAAACAAAAGATCAAATAATAAAGCCTGTTATTTTGAAGCTGCACCCAGACTCGCTTAAATATAAGTGGGTAAGGAATCAAATCAAAGAAAAAATCCTGGATTTTATGGAAAAAGAAAAAAAGTCAACTGGAAAAGTGGTTGAAGATGAAAAGGGAAATAAGAAATTTCAAAAAAAAATTAGAAAGAAAAATAAAATCAGAAAAAACGACACATGAGCGTCACTTGAAAAGAGTTCTCACACAACTTAAAGCGGAAATAGATGGGAATGAAAACAGCACTATTATCGAGTATCAGGAAATTAAAAACGAACTAAAAAAAACTTGAAAATGAGCATTTTGAATATTGGAAAAAAAACAATCGACTAAGCGAAATATATGAAGGGGAGCAAATTAGTCTAGCAATGATCCAGAAAGCAAAAATAAAAAGAGAAGAAAATATAATGAAACGGTTGAAACAAGATGATGGAAAAATAATCGAAGAAGAGACACAAATCCGTGTGCAAGTCCGGGACTACTACCGAAAGATACATAAGAGAAAAGAGAATCTGGACATTGGAGGGGTTTTTTTACAAGGTTTTTGCGTCACTAATGAAGTAGCCGACCATGAAAATGAACTTTTATGTAAGAATATCATGGAACAGGAACTAAATCAAGCTCTGAAAGAAACAAAGAGCAGGATAGCCCCAGGAAAGGATGTGCTAGGATATCAGTTTTACAAACTCTTTTATAGTGAAACATCTTAAACGCTTTTAGGGGCGATGAATGAAATGATCTAAAAGGGAGCAGACAAAACCCAAACACTAGCAGTGATTACTTTGGTCCCAAAAAAAGGAGACCCAGAGAAACTGGAAAATTGGAGACCGATTTCGCTACTGCCCTGCGATACTTGATTAGTTTAAAAAATATTGACTAATCGTCTAAAGGAGATTATTGGGAAGATATTAGGAGAGACTCAATACGGTGGGATAAAAGACCGGAAAATACAGCATATACTTAGAATGCTGAGAGATCTATTCCTGGAAAAAGAAGAAGAGCTTTTAAAAAGTGAGCTTTCGTAGGTATTAATATGCATAGATTTAATTAAAGCATATGACTCGGTAGAGAGAGAAATATTATGGATTTTGATGAAAGAGAAATTTTCTTTTTGTAAAGAGTTTATAAATTTTTTTAAGAACCTATATATAAATGCTACAGGCCAGATTGTTTTGAATGGAGAAAAGACGAGACCATTCCTCTTTGAAATTGGTTTAAGACAAGGAGACCCGAGCTCGTCGTATCTTTTTGAGATTTACCTTGATCTTTAATAAAATATATTGAAACACGTATTACAGGTATACCCATTCGCGAGGCAAAGGTACTCAAGTCAGCGGCTTATGTAGACGACGCAACTTTCTTAGCGAATGGATCTCAAGATGTACTGGAAGTAACTCGAGCCCTGAGATGGTATGAACAACATTATAAGTTAAAGATCCACAAGAAAAAGAGCAACATGCTACCTCTAAGTGATAATGAAAAATGGAAAAAGAGCTTGGAAAATGTTTCTTGGTTACCAGTCGTGACGTCGACGAAAATACTTGGAGTTAATATTAGCACAAAAGGAAACATGTGGCAGAAGGCATGGTCTAAGAAAGTAGCAGAAATTCAGTACATGCTAAATGGCAATGAAAAAAATCGGTCTTTAACAGTATTCCAAAGAGCAACATACATCAACATGTATTGCATCCCCCGACTCCTCTATCTTGCACCCATAACCCCCCTCCCGGATTCCCTGGCAACAGAAATTGAAAAACATATTTGGAGGTTTGTATGGCATGGTAAGGTTGAAAAACTAAACAAGGGAATGCTCTATCAACATAAAGATAAAGGTGGAAATAGAGTTTTGGATTTTCGGTCAGCCAGCAAGAACCTCCTAATAAGAAATACCATTGACTCCCTAAATGGAGGAAATAATTCTATTTTAACAAGAGAGTGGCTAATAAAAGCACAGAATGAAGAAGATTTTCCAGAAACAAAGATCCCAATGTATGCACGAAACATTTTTAAAGTTATACAACAGGCAAAAGAAACTGGCCTGTTAGAAGTAGAGGAAAAAATGAAAAAACGTGAAATTGGAAATTTGCTAGAATTAACAGAAAATGAACCAATTTATCATGTAAAGGAAAAAGAACCTATTATAAATTTTGAAACAGCATTTAGTAACCTCCACGCCTTCCCCATGGAAACAAAGGTGAGAGAAGTTATGTTTATGATAATAGATAGGATTATGCCGTATAGAGATAGAATTGCGCGTTTTATCAGAAGTGAAAACCCAAGGTGTCACCTCTGTTCAGAGGTGGTACTAGATGACCCGTCTCCTGAATTTTTGGAGTTCTAGAGGAACGAAAATATTTATTATTTTGCTTTTGAAACAGTAAGAAATTTAGATGTAAGTACAGAAAGCGAGGTGGATAAAAAAAAGAATTATAAAGTTAGATATAAGGGAAAAAATGGAGGATAAAAAGAAAAATATGGTGTGTTTTATAGTAGGAAATTTATGCCGGTATGTATGGAGTAGAAGAAAAAGGAAGGAAAAAATAAATATCGATATTTTTAATAAGTTTTTGGATAAAGAAGTAGATTTTTTGAGAATAAGTAATAGATTTGAGAAATATTTTGAAATGAACATTTATTAAATCATGTTTTTTTTTTGTTTTTTTTTTTGTTTTTTTTTTTTTTGGAATTTGAGCAGTTGAAAAGGGTTTTTAGAAAATGAGGAAATAAAGGAAAAAATTAAAAATGAAAAACTTTGTCTAAGTGTTGAGGGTATGTTTGTGTAAGATGATGTTCAGACAGTTTTTTATTTGGGCGTTTTTGAGGTAAGAGAGAGAAATTTGGGAGGATGGGATTATAAGGTAAACAGAGGGATTTTGGAGGCAAATTAAAGTATTTTCTTGGAGTTTGATAGTTGCTGCCACCGTGGAAGGGGTTCCCTATACCGGAAGGGCACCCTGCAAAGCGGCTAGGCAGATGTTGTATTAATGTTGGTTAATTGGTTGTAGAATGCCCCCAAATGAAATCTGTAATGTATTAACTGCTCAAATTTATAGTTTAATTGTTATGATAATGTAAAAAAAAAAAAAAAAAAAAAAAAAAAAAAAAAAGAGCAAATGGGCAGCTGCTTTCTATGGACTACCTGTCCCGTCTACACAAGGTCCGCCGATGGTACAACATGCTTCGCCTGGGTCTTCGGGCATTCAAATACACCCGGAATTTGCAAATGTGAGCATTTTTTCTTCAAACTATCTTATAAAAATATATAAAAATAAAACTTTTATTTTCAACCTAATATAAACTTATCTCAGAGATATTAAAATATTAACCCCTCGCCCTCAACCATTGTTTTAAATTTCTCTGCCCCCTCAGAGATATCTAAACATAATATAATTTTTTTGCTTGCTAGTCAAAAGAAACCGCCGCTCTTTTTTCTAATCTTTGCTATTTTCTCTGCATTCCCCCACACTGTTGCTATCTCTTCGCCGCTATCACATAAGCGAATATTTTTAGGTAATTTCTAGTCAAATAATGCTCACCATTTGAAACTCTATGAATGCTATTTTTTTCACAAATGAATATTCACTAGTTTTAAGAGAAGGAACTGAGAGAGATTATCTCATCTTCTATCTGGCACATATGGATCCCGTAATTTACACTGAATATTTTTAAAATAACTTTCAATCTTACAAACCCTTGCCAAGATTTTAGGCGAGGGGAAACTGTTGACAATTTCTGAGTTAACAGTTTACAGCATTTAATTGTACTGTTTCCTCGTCTGAAGTTCAGTCTTGGAAATCGGAACATACACGCGGCGGCATACAGTAATTGTGAGCTAATGAGGAGTTCACCGAACCTGTAGAACGGAATTAGAGAGAGAGAGAGAGAGAGAGAAATAGCGACTTATGCCGTCTAACAATATTTCAACTTTTGGACGTTATGTAAACGGCTGGGAGCCACGCGGTGGGGGCAGGGAAGCGCCGGTGGGCCCGAGAAGCGCCGCCGGAAGCGCCGCGGGAAGAGCTGCGGGCCCGAGAAGCGCCGCGGGAAGCACTGCGGGTCAGAGAAGCGCCGCGGGAAGCGCTGCGGGTCAGAGAAGCGCCGCGGGAAGCGCCGCGATGGTCTATAATCAAAAAAAAAAAATTACAACTTCTATGTAATGTGTTTTAGATTGTAAATATCTTATATTAAGTTGGAAATTGGAACTTTCAGAATATCGATAGTTGTGGGGAACAGTGAATTGACCAAATGCTAGTATGTGCATACTGCTGCTACCACTAAGCGCTGACTTTAAATAATAATCCAAATTTTAAAAACTGTAGGGGTGATTTGAACACTTTGAAAATAAGCTATTTTTCATTTATAGGTTGGACGACCATTGGTCCCATATTAAATGTCACCATCATCATCAGTTGGAGGAAAGGACACACACGTGGAGTCCCCCAACAATTCACCATGGAGTGGTATCGTTAATGAGCAAATACCTGATAATATTGATGATTTTTTAAATAATGTTCTTTTTAATGTAGATTATAGCACAGTTGAGCAGGTAGACTTACCTTTGCTAAGTCCAAACACGCTACAGCTTTTGGACGATTTACAAATGAATTAACTGGGAACCCCCCTCCTCCTCCTCCTCCTCCTCCAGCCTCTGATAACCTAACGAATCCACTTCAAACAACTGAAGTGGAGCATTCACATACCCCAAATATTGAACAAAGTGGGGGAGGGGGTGGTGACAATATACAAGAGGGGGAGGGGGGTAATGTCCAATTTACGACTTTTCCAGACTTTCAGCTGTCCAAAACAACATTAAATGCAATAGTTGTCTACACTGTGACTTTTGGGGATCCTTTTAATTCACTTATGGGAGGAAATTTTGTGTTTGATCCCATAGAAATTGTGCATGAATATGTAGATAAAATTCATGCACTGCTAGAGAACCAAATTCAGTTGTGGGGGAGGGATTCAATTAAGGTTTCTATTGTTTTAAAGACGTTCTATTTAAATGGGGTGAAAAGTGAGGTTTATCACCATTATATACATTCCGAGATGCGTTTGATCTATCCGAATTTAGAAAATTTTGAGGGAGTTTTTTGCGAGTGGGTAGGTCAAATTATTGCACATCTCGAGAACTTTAACGAAAATGGGAGCGGCTCTCTAGTTCTTTATGTTGAAAATTTAAGTATAAATATTTGTAAATTTAAGAAAGGTTTTATTTTAAGAGGGGCTGGGGAAAGGGCAGTAGTTTTAAATTATAATCCAGATCTTGAAGGTTGTAAAGGTGTCCAGCGGATATGTTTTGAAACAAATCAAAAATGTTTCCAGTACGCTTTCCTCATATCAGCATTCGAGTCTAGAGGTCGTTATGCAACCATGATTAATTCAAACAACTTGGCTCTACATTGGAAGGAAGGGTCCAATTTTTTCACTGTAAATTTATATTTTGTAGAGGGGAAATATCTAGTAGTGCTCCGATTTGATGATATTTTTGAAAAGATCAATGTCCATTTAAATATTAACGTTACTCTCGTTCAGCTTGAAACTGAAATTGAAGATGGGGCTCGTCCTAAAAAGAAGGGGGTGGTATTCCGCGTAAGAGGCCCGTCGATTGAATTAGTCAAACATTGGGTTTGATTGTTGTACACACCACCATCTAGTGACCTGGCCAATTCAATTGTCCATTTTAATCCGATTACAGACATCAGTAGAGTTCTGGGGGAGGGTAAGAAACAGAGTGCCCGTTTCTACTGTCCGACATGCCTCTCTCGATTTTGTACAGAATTAAAGCTGCAAGATCCCATGAGGCACTGTAGACGGTATGGCTATCAGACAGTGGAAACAATTTCAGGGGATAGGTCCATTTTACGCTTCAAAAATTTTCAAAACACCCTCCTCCAGTGCAACAAAATATCTTTAGACTGTGAAGCTAAGTTGGTGGTTGTGAACGATCCCCGATTTCCAAACCGAATCAAAGAACACCAGGCTATTGCAGTGTCCTATGCCCATGCGCAAAGAGACAGTTCTAACACCATGCGGTTGTTAGAAATAGTAGAAACATTGGATGAGGAGGACGAGTTCATGATCAAGGCACTGACCAAACTAATTGGCACGGCTAATGGTGCTATTTCTCGTTTGAGAAATACCCATTATCCAATGGTGCTGTCTGCAGAGGATCGTCTCGCGATTAAAGATCAAAAAATATGTTGGGTTTGTAAGGGGGAGTTTGTAGAGGAGGATACGGGGACTAAAGGGAAAAGAGGGGCCGGTGGGAGGGGGAAAGTCAGAGATCATAATCACTTGTGGCAGGAAATATTATCTTGGGGTAGTAATTTTAGAGGGGTAGCGCATCAATCGTGTAACTTAAATGTTAGCCAACAGTTTTTTATTCCACTTTTTATCCACAACTCAAATTATGACTTAAAATTTATTTTACCGGGACTGGCATGTATGTACAAGGAGGGAGAAGGAGTAGACAGTCCATGGGTAAATAGTTCATTTACCTAAAACATTATTCCAAAATCTGCCGAGAAGTTGTTGCTTCTCGAGCTGAAATGGCAGGTAGTGGATAATGGACATACGTGTTGGAATAAAATCAGGTTTTTAGATTCTTTTAGTTTTTTTCCCAAGGCTTTGAGTCAATTGATTCAAGTGCAGAAAAGCGACAATTTTGATAGCTTTCCCTTGCTTAAACAGCACTTTCCAGACAGTGAAATGTATGACCTATTGACCTGCAAAGGTATATACGCATACGACTATTACTGTTCTGGCGCTCGCTTAAGCGAGGTGAAACTACCTCCAATTGAAGCTTTTTACAATTCACTGACCAATAGTGAATGCAGAGCCGAGGATTATGAGTTTGCCAAGAAGGTGTGGGCTAAGGGTAATTGTAAAAATGGGTGGGATTACTGTAGACTGTACTTGGCCAGTGACGTTTTAACTCTGTTGGATATAGTCTGTAAGAACACAGACCAAATCTATTCAGAGTTCGGGTTAGATATAGGCTATTATTTTTCCACGCCCCATTTGGTGATGGATTTGACTTTAAAAATTAGTAGGGAGGAAATAGGCCTAATCACAGATGTAGATCAGCACCTTTTTGTAGACCGTTCAATGAGGGGAGGGTATGTTTTTCATGGGGACCGCGTCTTGTCAACCGATCCGAGCGGACAAAGCACCGGTACAAAATCAAATGCAGTGTTCTTGGACATGAACTCATTGTACCCCTCGGCAATGTCTCACTACTCTTTGCCGTGTGGCAACTATCAATGGCTTGAGAATCCTTGTGAGTTCCCCGACATTACCACCGTCGAGGACAATGGGCCACAAGGATGGTTCTTTGAAATTGACGGTCACATTCCGCTGGCGCTTCACGACTCAGTCAAAGATTTTGTTTTTCCCAGTATCAATCGGCCCGTGAGCAGGGACACACTGAGCCCCTAAAATCGATCATTGGTCGAGGATATGGGGATGCGCTGGGCTCCCTCTAAGCAAAAACTGATTGCTGATTTGGACCCTAAGGAGAATATCGTTGTTCACCATGTGCTTTTGCACTGGATGGTGAGTAATGGTTTCAAGATCACCAAAATACATAGGGTCCTGCAGTTCAATCAGCGACCATAATTGAAAAATTTTATCGATACTTTTGTCGATAAACGCTCTAGGGCAAACTCCAAGGTAGAGAAGGAAATATATAAACTGATTCTAAATTCAGCGTTTGGCAAAATGTGTGAAACCGTACGTAATAGATCTCGCTACGACGTCATGACTGACCCTCTAGAGTGTGCACGAATTATTGCCGATCCCAATTTTACATCGTTCACGAGCATAGAGGCTGGCATGGTTCTTCTACACAGGCGAAAGCGAAATGTGGTACTGAACAAGAATATAGCGGGCGGCAGTTCAGTACTAGAAATTTCCAAAAAGCTCATGTTGTCATTTTTTTACAATGTGTGCAAGGTGCAATGGCCACGGGACGGGGAGGTTCAAGTTTATACTATGGGGATACAGATTCTCTGCTGTTAAAGGTAAATGGGACCGAGGATTTATTGGATGATCTAGAAAAGGGGGAATACATCAGCTCGCGGATGGATTTCACCAACTGGAATCCATCCCTCTACCCCGAGTTGGTGAAACGTCAAGCCCCCAACCAACTATATACGTTAAAATCAGAGACGG
The DNA here is from genome assembly GCF_049724085.1 of Artemia sp. Qi Xiang Cuo. Taxonomy (NCBI): domain Eukaryota; kingdom Metazoa; phylum Arthropoda; class Branchiopoda; order Anostraca; family Artemiidae; genus Artemia; species Artemia sp. Qi Xiang Cuo. The sequence continues at coordinate 58,215 of NW_028300590.1, forward strand.
GGAGTGATTTGATATCCAGGGGGGTGTTCCCGGGTCCCAAAGTTTATTGCGTTAAAACTCATAGGGGGGATGTAAAGCAGGCGTGTAAAGGGGTACCTACACATTCTGTAAAGAGAAATTTCAACATGAGCGTGTACAGAGACTGTGTAGAAAGTAGCCTAGTGCCGAGAGCACAAGTGCTTGCAATTCGCTCTCTAAAGTATAGAAATTATGCTGTAACAGTGGAAAAAATGTTATGTCGTTTATTTCTAACAAAGTCTCTGTGCCCACGAATACCTCGAGTGTCCTGCCAAATAGCCACTACCGAATTTCATATCGAATTGAATGCAAAGACTATCGCAATCTACTTGGTCTGGATAAATTAACCTAACCACCTAACTCAACCACTAACCATCATCACCAACCGTCCATAAATTAAATGACCCACCCAACCCGTTCATAAATTAACCACTGACCTCATGTAACCACCACCACTGACCCCAACTAACCACCCAACCTAACCTGTAGCAGCAGCAGCAGTGACCGGACAACTATTGTGTACAATCCATTTTCCACCGCGGCTCCCGGGGGTGGGGGGGCCCTTCCCGCGGCCGGCTCCCGGGGGGTGGAGGGGGGGACCGCCCACGGCCGCCCAGGGGGGTGGGGGTCCCGCCCGTGGCCGGCCTTCGCCCTCGTGGCCCTGGGGGGGGACCCCACCTTTAAATTCATAATGTTCAACTGTGCTATCCAATGTGTTTTTCTGCCAAGTGTTTTTTTCTGTTGTTGTTTTTCAAGTGCTCTTGTTAATGTTATTATTTTTGTACGGAAAAGTGTTTGTGTTTGCTCAGCTGAGTGTACATAAAGTGTTTCGCTGTTGACAATCGAAGTGCAATGTACAGTTGCTGTTGATGGAAAAAAAGTGTTTTTTTTTATGTTGTACATAAATTGTCATTTTTTTTTATGTTGTACATAAAGTGTCATTTTTATCGTCAGGTTCATGTTGAACAAATAGTTTTCATGTTGAACAAAATAAATGCTGCCATGAAATTTTGTCAACTGTTCTTGTTGAACAAAAAGTGTTATTTTTATCGTTGTTGTTGTTCATGTTGAACAAATCGGCGTTTTCATGTTGTCGAAATAAATGCTGCCATGAAATATTGTTTTTGTTGTTGTTGTTAACGTACTAGATAGATCTATGGGAAAATTATTACTACTACTACTACTACTTATTCATTGGACACGTATGAATTACAGTTAGTTATAGTCCAACTGTTGTCAGCAGCAGCAGCAGCAGCAGCATATATCAATTTAAAACACCCTTCAGATCGTTTCTGTGTGGGCCGTCAATGTCGGGAAAAACAACACTTTTAGCTAAAATAATTCAAAATTGTCAGAAAGTGTTTTTGGAAAAACCGAAAAAAATCTACTATTGCTATAGCATTTGGCAGGAGTCATATGATCAAATAAAAGCTATTGCCACAGCCATACCAATACAATTCATACGGGGACTTGATGTTTTCAATAGTATTGAATCGAACTCGTGGCTGATTATTGATGATTTGCCTTAGTCCATTGAACAGTTCTAACAAGAAACGCTACAACTCTTCACTGTTCGCCCCCACCATAAACACATTTCCATAACCCTAGTTCTACACAATATGTTTCATCAGATCAAATGTATGCGAACCCTTGCTTTGAATTGCACCATCCATATTATCTATTGAGTTGTTCGTGATTCTAGCTCGCTAATAACTCTCAATAAACAGATATACCCCGGCGCCCCTAAATTTCTGTTGTCAGCGTACACTCAGGCGACTAGCAAGCCCTACGGTTACATTTTGCTGGATCTTAATCAGAGCACGCCCGAGGATCTACGAGTAGTCGCTGACATTTTCGACAATGAAATTACAGTATATCTTCCAGTGAACAGTAGAAAAGACTATTAGTTGAAATTATGACAATGAAGAAGCTACAGGAACAACAGCATTTATTTTCTATTTTAAGCACTTCAAAGGCCTTGCTTAGTAAGGCTATATTCAAACATGGTGTCGAAAATGATTTCATTAATCTAATATCTGAACTTTGTTTAAATTTAACTGAGGGCAATGTTCAACTGCAAGAAGGTGTTAGACAACAGACAAAGCAATATCGTTCCACTGTACGCGCATTGGCTTGTAAAAACAAGGGAAAAAATTTAAGAAGAAAATGGCTCCTTAAAGCGGGCGGTAGCTTTTTCATACTTTTACTACCAATAATTCCAGGACTTGTAAACAGTTCTCTAGAGAGAGAGAGAGAATGGCAAAACCACATAAATTGACACCATTTGAGCTTGTCCTCTCCCGTCGAACATTTTGAAGAAAATTTAAGCAAATTCATTAACGATGAGCATATTGCCGATGATAAAAAACTGATTTTACTTCAAGATGTATTGCGACGTGTGGACAAGAATAAACCTTATCGTGAGAGACCCACCGCCGCTGTCGCCATTCATCCCTCTGAACATGAAATATCTCAAGATTTAGCACTGCAATCAAAGGAGAAGGACTTGAATTCAATTTTATTGAAAATTGGGAACCTATTGCCACTGACCTATCGAGAACAGAGTAAAAGAGTATTGTCTTATTTCATGTTGGAAACTGGTGATCATCAAGTTCATGTTGACAGCACAGGGAAACGAATTATAATTCAGGGGAAAAGTTATAATCTAGTTGATTTAATTTGTGATACGGTGACGAATCGTAAAGGACTTTTATCTTTTGACAATAATCTATACACCTTTCTAAATGCATCAAACTTTCCCAAAAGTCTTATTGGCAATAAGCAAATTCTAAAGAAACCATGAGAATATAGTCCTCCAACAACACCAACACCATTTAAAAAAGAATAAGATTCAATATTTGAAAATACTATCAGTAGCGCCAGGCAGCACCATTATTTTACAATACCTGTAACTGTAGTCAAAAGCAAAGACGAATTGATTCCCCCTCCAGTGTGCAAAAGGGGAGTGGACATTACACTACGTGTTTACATTCAAAATGGATGAAGTTCTGAAAGGTGTCTATTAAAATATTGGTGAAGCGGGAAGTTTAAGTTCTCCCAAAACGCTTTCTAAAGTTGTCTCCGGCACCAAATTGAAAAAAGCAAAAGAGTATCTAGAGAATGAACCGAGTTACACACTGCACCGGAATCACAGGCTTCGCAGCAAACAATATCGACAAACTAAAGCCTTTTTCCCTCTGCATATAATGCAAACGGATCTTTTAACTTTAGACTCAATTCAACGGCTTCAGAATGCACCCAACAATTATATTCCGGTGGCAATCAGTGTCTTTAGTCGCTATGCCTATGCCATTCCATTACGATCAAAGAGAGGTGTTGAAGTTGCTCGGGCCATTGAAAGTATTCTTAAACAGGATTCATATAGAAAAATTCAATCGGATCGTGGTAGGGAATTTGTTAATCCCCATGTGCAAAAGATTCTATTAAAATATAATACAACACTTTATCATAGTCACAGCCCGATAAAGGCTGCATTGGCTGAACGATTAATAAGAACGATTCGTCTATTAATTTCAAGATATTGTACCCTGAAAAATACACCGGCTTTTATTCATGATTTACATATAATCATGCAGATATACTACCATCGACCCCATCGATCTCTGTCCAACTCAAGCCCTCGGGATGTTCACTGCAGTAAAAATACATTTGATGCTTTTCTAAAGCAATATTCCAATGGTGGAAAAGAAAAAAAAATGTGAAGAAGAAATTCAATGTTGGTGATACTTTTCGAATTAATAGAACAACCAATATTTTTGAAAAGGGGAATTATTTATGGAGCACCGAACTTCTTAAAGTGTCCAAAATCCTGGACACTGAACCCACGACATATCGACTACGAGACACCAAAGATGATGAGATTCTCGGTGGTTTTTATGAATATCAACTGCAAAAAGTTAGAAACACTAGTGAAATTTATCACTTTGAAAGGATATTAAAGAGTCGTACTTGCAGGGGCAAGAGACAGTTGCTTGTTCGCTGGCTAGGATACAACTCTGATTTTGATTCTTGGGTCAGTGTTCAAGATATTAACAATGCCCAATGATTTCTATGTGACTTTCATGTCCAATGTTTCTGATCCTCTCTACAATGATCTGAATAGAACAAGTGATTTTTGGACGAAACTCTCCCCAACCATCAAATTCGATAACAATGGAAAGTATGAAGTGGCTCTTGTCGACTGTATTCTCGAAAATACCTGATATCCTGAAAAAAGATCGTAAATTTGATATAAAAATTAGACCCTATTACTTGCTACCACCACTTTCAAGCGATCAAAAATAAATTACAAAAATGAATTGGATGAACCATCCATATATTGAATTACACTACGAGCAACTCACCTGTATGAATAATTTATGTAGTTCAATAAATAAAAGAATTTTTGCTCGTAAAAAAGGGGCTTTTCATTTCAACTATTAAAAGGAGGAGGGCAAGATCTACATTAGTTCACCTATTGCCAGCGAAAAGGTTATTCTCAATGATAATCTAAAGGATGTTCTTGGCTTTAAGCTCAATATAATCAATGGTAAAAGTGCCGGAAACACTAATTTCGTTTTTGCTGACTACCCGCCTGCCTTCTCCACGGACACTTGTATATTTCTATACGCTTCATTTGTGGAAACATCTCGGGTTGGTAATTCAAATGTTCCCTCCTACGAGTTCTTGAACGAAAAACCAATCAAGAACATATGCACCACTACAATATAAAACATCTTCAGTATATTCCCGTAAACACTTCCTATTTGGAACTCTGTCAGTTAACACTAGGAACCAAATTGGGTGATCCCATAGAAATTTCAAAAGGTTTGGTTGTGATTACATGCCATTTCCGTCCTATTGCTCAACAAGATGTCTAATAGAAAAGTGGCATTCACTTGTCCTGATATTGACTGCTATATTAATACTCTTGGCCCAAAACAACAGGGCAATGGAATGGACTATTACAAGGGTCGCTCGTCAATGTCTCGCTACGGTCTTGGCAGTTGGTTTGCTAAGCTGTTTCGCTCTTGTTCTTGAACGAAAAACCAATCAAGAACATATTCACCACTACAATATAAAGCATCTTCAGTATATTCCCGTAAACACTTCCTATTTGGAACTCTGTCAGTTAACACTAGGAACCGAATTGAGTGATCCCATACAAATTTCAAAAGGTTTTGTAGTGATTACATGTGATTTTCGTCCTATTGTTCAACAAGATATATAATAGAAAAGTGGTAGTCACTTGTCCTGATATTGACTTTTATGTTAATACTCCTGGACCAAAACAACATGGCAATGGACTGTGCTATTACACATGACGTTTTTCAATGTTTGGCAATGGTCTTGGTAGCTGGTTGGTTAAGCTTTTTTACTCTGCGCTACTACTGGCTAGAAAATATCTTGTACCTGCTGAAACATATTTTTCATCCTCTAGGCTATACGATTGGGGCTCTGGCAAGGATTTTAAAAAAAGTGCTTCGGAAAATCTTAGGTCCAGTGCGCGAACCCTTGGCGAGAGATTAAAACAAAATGGTAAAGGCTTAAAAAGGTCGAGAAACAATGCATCACTCATCAGTCTCCACTCAGGTCGGAAACGAAAGACATCATCCCTCTTGTCAAAGAAAAGAAGGAAAAAGCCGACACGTGCTGTAAACAGAAGAAGAAGTCCCAGGAAGAAAATTGTTAGATCGAAACTAGATTTCTTCTCCTAAGATGTCCTACCTACCGTATAAGGATTCTCAACCTTCAATCACCGCCTCATTGAATCTATTCAATCCTGAAATGTTGATGTGAGTGTCAAGCATGGATACTATGAACAATTTTATCTTCAACAACCCCTCTCCGATAATATTTACTTTAAAATTTATTCCAAGGAAGACTACTTTATGGACACGTCTTCAACATTTATAGATTTGCAAATGAAAGTCCGGAAATCAGATAATACACTGCCAATTTGGGGCGATGGAATATCCTATGAAAATTGAATACTACATAATTTATTTCTTCAAATTAGTGTGTACATCAATGGCACGCTGGAGAGCACAAGCAACAATCTCTCAAATTATACTAGCTATATGCAATTCATGTTGATGACACCCAAGTCATACAAGGAATTGAGAAGCACCTCCAATGGATATGAATATATTACTAATACAGATAGTAGAGATGCACTTAAAAATGCTACAACTAGTGAATAACATCTAGTTGGAAAAATATATCATGAAATATTTAATATACCCCAATGGCTACCACCCAATGTTAAAGTGGATATAAAACTGACACTTGCACCATCCAATTTCAAATTGAGAAAAGAACTTGTTGCCAATCCTGATGTAAGTCTCTCCCTCACCTCGGCAATACTTCATGTAAGCAAACAACAGGTCATGAGTTCTGTTGCTTTGGCAGTGGAAAAACTGAGAGCCAATGGAAATAATATTAAACTACTTGTTCCTCACAAAATCGCTAATTAACGTCATATTGCCATGGGCTTACGCACCTTCACCGATTCATCCTTTATCAATGGTGAAATTCCGTCAAAACTCGCTTTGGCATTTGTAAAAAGCGCCAGTGCAATAGGATCATGGACTGAATGCCCACATAAATTCAAGATGTTTGGACTTTCATCTCTTGTGTGCAAAGTAAACGGTATCCCACTCTACAATATATCTTTCGTTAAATCCTATAGAACATTGTATGAGTTGACCATGCAAACCCTAGATCATGACTCTCAACTATTTGAAAATGGTATAACCGAATATAAATTTGCTAGAATACATGGTATCATTGTACTGGCTTGTTCTAGCAAACATTATCTCATTATGCAGACCAAAGGGAGTTTTCGTTCTGATTGTAAATTTGTCGATCCATTGCCTGAGAGCATTGCACTAATCTCACAAAATCAATATGAAATCTAATAGATTATTACTCCCAAAGGCAGTATTCTACTAGACTTGGCGCCATGAACACCAGTCAAATAATCAATGTATTTAATATGGATCCCTACATGTCCCAGTACAAATCATATTGTCTTCCCCTGGACTTTCTAAGAAAACTTCAAAGTGTCAACAATACCTTAATTATTGTTAATAGCAGTCCGTCTACTGTGCTGACGGGTCATTGGCTGTGCATCTTTCAAACAATGCAGACGATTGAATTTTTTGATCCTCTTGGTCTACCCTATACATTCTACACACCCCACATCAGCAACTATATTGAGAGCAGTGAGAAAACTATAATTCGAAATCGAAAGAGGGTGCAGGATCTAACGACTAAAAGGTGTGGCTTCCATGCACTACTATATTTTGTGTTCCGATGTCACGGCTATACTTACAAGCAGTTTCTCCACATTTATGTTGACAATCCCCGTCTGAACGACTTTCTAGTGGAAAATATCCTCTCAGACCTATACAGTATTGATTTCAGTGCCCTAAGAGTAAAGTGCTTAAAAAATGTTTGTGAATTTGTTTATTAATAAAATGCATATATATATATATATATATATATATATATATATATATATATATATATATATATATATATATATATATATATATATATATATATATACAACAATGTCTTTAAATCTTCACTTTAGAGTTCTTCTTCTTCTTCTTCTTTGGTGTGTAGGCAACTGTCAAGAACCACTTATGCTGGTAAATCTTTTGGATTCACTGTATATTGATCTTGATTGACTGCAAAGTCAGGGTCACATTTTGTACAGTACAATGTAACTTCAATCTTTCATATCTCTTTGTATAGTCAATGATACTATTTGCATTCATATTATGAAATTCACGAGTTTCAATCTGTCTATTTGAAGCAATATGGCATACAGTGTTTTAAAATGGTGAATCACAGTCGGTAACTGCCCAATAAAAATCACTTGGTTTATAATCATAATTGGGAGTGTTGTCATAACGATGACGAAGAAACCGAATTGTCTTGTTACCCCAACAGTTTAATCGTAGACCAGATTCCTCTTCCCAGAATAATTTAAATCCGCGACGATACCAATCTCGTAAAAATAAACTAAAATCACGTTTGGGATTCTTTCTAATCATAGCAGGGTAAGTATTCTCCCACTGATCACATTTATCATAGTGACAATTGGAGCACAGGTGTCCTCTAGGGTGAGAGTCACACACCTCTTCAAGACATGAATTACATCCTTTAATTTGTAATGCATAGCCTCTATGTAATTTACAAGGATTATGTAATTTGCACTTTTCACTATAATCATCAATAATTGTACAATTCTCACATTGAATCCACTGCCAAGAGCGTACATGCACAATGGACATGTATAGAACATTTTTTTTTGGTTTCCGATGTCAACTCTCTCACAGCTAAAACGAAACTGGTCGTCCTGGCTCGATAAATTCAGTGAAGGGAATGGGGAGAGGAGTAACTCTGTGACGTTACCTCTTTCGAATGGTTGGGTGGGAGCCATCTACATTGAATCCATTGGCAATGTTTTCAAAAGTATATCCAAAATATGATTCTGCTTTGTTCTAATTAATATATCAATAAATTGACTATAAGCCCTTGAGTAACATTTTAAAAGTTTCAAACAATAGTCCAATGGGGGAGAATCACTCCTCATTATATTGTCAAGTGTTCCCTGACGAGAGAATATCCTGCGTTGAAGAGATAACTCGAGAAAATCGTCATCCAAAATCAAATGTTTTTCCATAAACACTAGATTTGATCTAATTGTCTCTTTCTCAAATTTTTTCATTTTTCAATCCTTTCACTCTGACTGCTGACACTAGACTGACCCTGATTCTTTAGCCCTAACCTAACCTAACCAGAAAGGAAAGAGAATAATTTCGATTTCGAAACAATTTTATTGAATAATTACAACAACAACAACAATAATGCTAAGCATGTACAATTAGCGATACAGTTTATTATCTTCGATATGTTTCACTAATGCACTTAAAGCACATTGAAGTCTATTCACATGTGCTATATCAACTTTTCTGGTGAAACATAATTGATCCTCCATTTTAAATTTGTTCAAGGATATCACATATCTTGCATATACTGCATCCCATTCCAGACAAAGCCACGATCCTTTCGTGATTTCCACCGCAATGTTTGGTGCTCTTGTATTATTACCTTCAACTCCACTGACAACTTCTAGGAGTGTAAATATTCCACTCGCCAGCAACACAAATATATATCCAAATGAGTAAAGTTAAAACTGTTCTTATTCTCACTCCTTTGAATTCTATTCACAGACTAATAAAACTTTTGCAAAAACACATTCCATATATTCTCTACAATTCTCCGTCGCTAATATGTAAGCGAGCCTCTGATTGGCTGAGAAAGGATATGTATCCGACTCGCTGATTGGCTGAGAAGGAAACACGTAATCTAACTGTTTCCAGGATTCCTGGACGGCTTAACATTCGCCTCGAGCATGCACTTGGCCAAAACAAAAACAACATCAAATAAATCGACCTTTGGAAATTTAGGTCAATGACCCACTTTGATTAACCACGTGTTCTCCCTGGGGATTCCATGCCCTTATTTGGTGTGCTGTTCGGATCAATTGAGGCCTTTCTACTTGTAGTAAAATCAAATTAATCTACTCTTTTAGATAATGCCGTCTCCACATTGTCTCCAGAAATAATCCATCGTCTAGGTTGTAGAGATACAGAATTGCATAAAAATTGCCTATGCGGTGCCTATTACAAATTTGTGAACCGAACGAAACAGAAGAAAAAAATACGACAGGCCATCCCAGAATGTAAAATTGGAAAAAAACTAGAAATATGATGAATCTAAACTAAAGAATTAAAATTGTACGTTCTGCCTCTATATAAATTTCAGAATACTGAGTCTTGTGCCAGATCTTCCAGTTGTCTTCCCCCAGTTGCTGCCAACACTGATTCGACCTCGAAAGTTTTCTTTCCATTCGAGCCCGGCCATTCATAATGTGCCCATTATTTGTGTTTTTATGCAAATTTTACTTAGAGTTTAGCCAGTAAAAAATAATGAATAGTTAAATAATATGTTAGATGGAACAATATAGATCATAGGTATATGCGTATATATGCATTATGTGCAAATTACATTGTACCTGGTGAGCAAATATAATAATCTAATCTTTTAGATAATGCCATCTCCCAATTGTCTCCAGAAGGTCAGTTGCTGCAAATCTGGTAGGGCATCTGGCTCCCGTGAAGAGGGGGATTTCATTTTTTCATAATGAGTTTGATAAAAGAATCTGCACAAAAAAACCTTTATTTTGCAGGTTTTGCAGCATATGCAGACGCATTTCCAGTCAAAACGATTGCAAAACTTGAAACCATTGGCAAAATGGTTTAAGCCGTTGGCGAAATGATCATATGCGCAGCAAATTCTATCATCAAAGTAGTGATCACCGCGGTTGAAGCTGTAGTAGAACCAATTGTAAAGCTGTTCACCGGTGCTGTCAATATTGTCAAGAATATTTTCACCAGTTTTATGAGTTTGTTCCGTTAAAAAAAAATTTAGCCATAGAAGTTTAGGTGTATAAGTATAGAGTTTAGATGTAGGAGTAAAAAATAATGAATAGTTAAGTAATATGTTAGGTGGAACAACATAAATCATAGGTATATGCGTATATATGCAGTATGTGCAAATTACATTGTACCCGGTGAGCCAATATAATAATCTACTCTTTTAGATATTGCCGTCTCCACATTGTCTCCAGGTCAGCTGCCGCAATAGTAGTATGCTAATATTGAATTTGCCGGGACATATAGGAATCTCCATGTTATTCTATCGCGCCTCTACATCTTTTCAAAGAGATTCAAAACTCCCTCACATGGCATTATACATCTGGTCCATCTTGTGCTAGTTGGGAATTGCGTAATATGTTATGAAGCACAAGTTTCTGACGTAATTTATGTAGATCAGATTTCTACTTCATAATAAATATGGCATACATGCCTTTTTGGGTAAATCCGTGTCAGAAAAACAGTGTGTCTTTTTTAGGTGTTAATATATTCAGTTTTTTTAGTATAAAATAGAGTGTCAAATTATAATTTTATACAGTTTGAATACTTCATTCGTTCTATTGATATCAATATTTTACGATCATTTACATTGATAGAGATATGGCATCTTCTAAGCGACTTCTGGTGAGTAAAATTTTCTTATATTATAATAAAAAAAGAAATCCATTTTTGTCTCGCCATTAAGTTAAGGAAGAATTTCCTTTACCTTCCTTACTTACGCTTTTTTCACACTGCTGTTAGCTCTTTTAAAAAGCTTCCTATGTTAATTAAACAGTCCATGTGTTTAAATTTTAGTAAATATTCAAAAAAAAAGAGAGGCAGGTTCACTTCGATTTTGGCTCATTTTATATGAAAAATTAAAACATAATTTGCATATTAGTTTAGGCAAATTTAATCCGGATATGAGGGGTCACCCCCCCCCCCCCCTCAATATCATGCTTTTTATGCTAAAGGTGTTAGAACTTTCAAAAAAGCTTCCTATTCTAATTAGAAAGTTCGTTTCTTCAAATTTCGGTAAATATTCAAAACAGGGCAGTCAGTTACGAATTAACTTACGAATTAACTTACATAACGAAACTTCTATATTTATATGTTTTTATCACATGTATTAAGGAGTTTACCCCTAGTCAATAAAAGTCAACCTCGCTCTTTACGCTAAAGTTCGAATTTTGTTCAAATCACGAACTCTTGAATCACAAAGGCCGGTTAATTAGAATAGATACCTCTTTTGAAAGTGCTAAAAAAAAACTTTACAGTAAAGGGGTGAGATATCGACTGGAGGGTGACCCCCCTTCATATACTTAATAATTTTTTGGTTTAAGTGATGTCTAGGAGCCTTCTTTCTTCCTTTTTTCCGTGATTTTAAGTATTTCGTAATTTATCTAAATAAAGTTTTAAAAGCTTTGAATATAAAAAAAATATCTATAATTGTCAACTTTTTGTATTTGGTACTATGGAATTGAAAGGCCCAGTGCCCTCCATTAATATTCTGAATAAGTAAGAATTGAGCTAGCTAATTAAATTGTGTCATTTTTCAACTTTCGGGAGTTTGGTACTGTGGTATTGAAGGGGCAGTGCCCGTCTCATAAGCTAAATAGTTTGAAAACTGAAAATGATTTTTATTTTAGAACGCTATTGATCAGCCATCACAGCAAAAACGTGCAAAATTGGATGAAGCTCAGGATAACACCGAGACAGGATTAATCGAATCATTGAATGCAATCAGACCAACTGTAATTCGCCTCACTCCACATTCCGAAGGAGAGAAGGAATCTGGCGAGCTAGCTGTGATTTTCGACGTAAGTTTAAATAGATATTCTGAAAATATTTTAATTATTATTCCAATAATAATTGTCTTGCGGTGAATAATGCTATTTCGCGATTGACATGTAAAAATTTGCGGCACAATATAACTGAATTAGCATGCATATATTTGGGATAATGAGATACAGGAGCCTTATGAGTGTTACAATTTTATAGGCCTGTCAGCTTCATCTATGCTTGAGTTTTCATTGAAAAACTTATTTTGTAGAAAACGTGTTTTTAATTAAGTCCTTATAAACGACATCTGAAACATAAGGAAAATTCAATTAGAACACTAAGCGATTTTTTTTTTAATATTCGTCTTCGATATTCAACTAATTTTTAATGTTTAAAATTTATGAGTTAACTAATTAGCTCCTATTTCTAAAGTTCAACGCGGCACCACTGACAAAATGGAATATTGGGTACTTGTCTGTTAAACGAAACACACTCAAAGAAATGAAGTTATATTAATCCTAGTGAAATATATCAAAATATGATGATAATATTGTAGAAAAAAAAATGGAAAGCAGGCCGCCTAAGCTTTAATTCTTAAAAACTTTTCCTTTCAAAAGAAAAATTGTGTCCTGTGGAACTAGTAAAACCACTTTCAATAGGTTTCAATCACGAAGAAACAAAAACATCGCTTACTATCAAAAGCAAGCTGATATTCATTAATCAAAATTTTTGTCAGAAATTATGCGTTAGCAAGCAGAAATTCAATCTCCATGAATTTAGTAAAAACAATTGTTCTGATTAGTGAAGCACAAATTGCACTAATTATTTTCATTATTATCTTATTCAGTTAATAATCATAGTTGTTGCAAGAGTCACCATCGGGATTCTCAGGGCAAATTTTACGGCAGTCTTATGTCTGTAATCACTAGAAAAATCAAAATTTATCACTTTCTTGTTCATGCAGGGAGATATCGAAATGGAGACGTTACGCAAAAGACACTTTAATTCCGGGGGGGGGGGGGTGCTTTTTAATTGTTGATATGGAAGGAGAAAAAAGTTCTTCTCTTGCAAGCATTTAGGTGATGTTAGTAGTGCAACTGAACCGGGTCCTCATATAGAAATTACGTCACAGGACAATACAGGCTGGCTCGATCAATTGTCCCCAAACACTCTGGAAGACATGCTAACTAGCCTAGGGGACTTTATGCCATCTCCAACCATTGCAATTGAACAGACGGGGGGTGTTGTTATCGACAATTCTAATTCATCCCCCTCCATTTCCCTTAATAATATACCTAGTGCTAGTAATAGTAGTAGTAGTAGTAATACAACGATGCAAATTGTTGAACCTAATTTTTCTGGGAATATTTTTAACGATAATTTTATAATTAATGAATTGGATCCTGTGCAAATAGGTTCAGGACAAGAAAATAGTGTCATATCCCCGGAACTACGTGAATTTTATTTGTTAGAGTCTGCTCTAGGTCACTTACAAACATATGGGGTAGATTTTAATCCTCCTGAAGAAAACGTGATTGACGGTGGGGTCATTTTAACAGATCCAGTGAATGTTCTCCATAGCTAAATTGACCAAATTCGCGCACAAATTGAGATTCAGATTCAGAATTGGGGGGGCGGGTCAAGGGGGGATAAAGCATCAGTAAATCAAAAAGTTTATTTACTAAAAGGGACATCCGGGGATATTTTTTATTTTCATTTTTCAACTGGCAACCAAACTTTTTACCCTGGTCTAAATGAATTTGAGAATAACTTTTTCAACTGGGTAAATAAATTAATTTCAACTTTGGACACATTTAACGAGAGGGGAAGTGGGTCCAACATTTTATATATTGAACATATGGATCTGAATCTCAGTAGATTTATAAAAAACTTTGTTTATTGAGGAGGGCAGGATAACAAAATAAATCGCCACCCAGAGTTGTTAGCTACGGGAGGAGTTCAGAGTTTCAGTCTAGACACGGGGCTGCAATGCTTTAAATATCCACTTTTAGCATCAGCCCATAAAACATTTAAAAATGAGTCATCAATGAGAAATATCGAGGGACTTGCACGCAACGGTGGAGAGAATGGCCCTAAAGTAAATTTTGATTGTTTAGAGGGGAAGTATCCAGTGTCCTTGAAAGAAATAACCATATTTGAAAAAGTAAATGAAAATCTTGGGGTGGGGGTGGTTGTTCTCCAGTATGACACGGAATTTGTAAAGGGGAGAAAGAAACCAAATAAAAAAGGGGTTTGTTATTCAGTTAGGACGCCGATGGTAGATAATGTTAAAAATTGGGTTTGGGTTATTTACGAGCCTCCCAAAGATGTAAATTTACAAGTAAAAGCACCTTAAATCTAGCAAAATATTTCCAAGTAGTACCTTTCATTAGGGCTCATCAAAAGAAATACCACCTGCCTTAACGGGTTTCGAGGCTTTACTTTCTTTACCCGGCACAGTGGAGCCTCTACCATAAGATCTTTTATGGTTTCCTATGTTAAGTAAGGCTTGTGAAATACATGCATGCTAGTAAAACTATTCAAAAAATACATACAAAATGAGTTTGGTTCCTTCCTTAGTGAAATCCCATAGGTCAATGAAAGCAAAGACAATTCTGGAACAAATTAAGACTGGTCCGGACGTGAGTTATAAAACAAACTGTTTTATTGGCATCTGGAACCAATAATAGATTTAAAGTCCTTCAAGCTGGTTTAAAAACAATGTGCAAATTCAAAATTCCAAAAAAGAAAAGTGAAAGAGAAATTATATTAAAATATCATTCAGTATTTCTTGTATATTTACCTAAAAGTATGTTTGCTCACCAGGTACAATGTAATTTGCAAATACTGCATATATACGCATATACCTATGATGTATATATTTCTACCTAACATATTATTTAATTATTCATTATTTTTTGCTCCTACACCTAAACTCTAAACTTATACTCCAAAACTCCTATGGCTAAACTCTAAGTAAAATTTGCATAAAAACACAAATAATAGGCACAATATGAATGACCGGTCTCGAATGGAAAGAAAACTTTCTAGGTCGAGTCAGTGTTGGTAAAAACTGGGGGAGACAACTCGAAGATCTGGCAAAAGACTCAGTATTCTGAAATGTATATAGCGGCAGAACGTACAATTTTCATTTTTCGGCTTGAGTTTATCATATTTACAGTTTTTTCCAAACTTACATTCTGGAATGGCTTCTCGTAATTTTTTCTTCTGTTTCATTCGGTTAACAAATTTGTAACAGGCGCCGCATAGGTCATTTTTGTGCAATTCTGTATCTGTACAACCTAGACAATGTACAACCTCGGGGGTTACGTTGGAGGATATTTCCAAGGAGGAAGTTTTCTGGGTAAAGCATTGCATGTATTAAATACGTAATCTAACTTAGGTTAGGCTAGGTTACGTATTTAATATATGCAATGCTTTACTATATGCAATGCATTAAAAAATGTTATAGCAGAATTAAAAAAAATTTTAACGGAACAAACTCATAAAACCGGTGAAAATGTTCTTGACAGTAGTGACAGCACCGGTGAACAGCTTTACAATTGGTTTTACTACAGCTTCAACCGCGGTGATCACTACCTTGATGATAGAATTTGCTGCGCATATGATCGTTTAGCCAACGGCTTTAACCATTTTGCTAATGGTTTCAAATTTTGCAATCGTTTTGACTGGAAATGCGTCTGCATATGCTGCAAAACCTGTAAATTAAAGGTTTTTGTTAGTGCAGATCCTCTTATCAAACTCATTATGAAAAAAAGAAATCCCTCTTCACGGGAGCCGGACGCCCTACCAGAATTGCGGCAACTGACCTGGAGACAATGTGGAGACGGCATTATCTAAAAGAGTAGATTATTATATTGGCTCACCAGCTACAATGTAATTTGCACATACTGCATATATACGCATATACCTATGATTTATATTGTTCCACCTAACATATTATTTAAGTATTCATTATTTTTTACTCCTACATCTAAACTCTATGCTTATACACCTAAACTCCTATGGCTAATTTTTTTTTTTTAACGGAACAAACTCATAAAACCGGTGAAAATGTTCTTGACAATATTGACAGCACCGGTGAACTGCTGTACACTTGGTTCTATTACAGCTTCAACCGCGGTGATCACTACTTTGATGATAGAATTTGCTGCGCATATGAACGTTTCGCCAACGGCTTAAACCATTTTGCCAATGGTTTCAAGTTTTGCAATCGTTTTGACTGGAAATGCGTCTGCATATGCTGCAAAACCTGTAAAATAAAGGTTTTTTTTAGTGCAGATCCTTTTATCAAACTCATTATGAAAAAATGAAATCCCCCTCTTCACGGGAGCCAGATGCCCTACCAGATTTGCAGCAACTGACCTTCTGGAGACAATTGGGAGATGGCATTATCTAAAAGAGTAGATTATTATATTTGCTCACCAGGTACAATGTAATTTGCACATAATGCATATATACGCATATACCTATGATCTATATTGTTCCATCTAACATATTATTTAACTATTCATTATTTTTTACTGGCTAAACTCTAAGTAAAATTTGCATAAGAACACAAATAATGGGCACATTATGAATGGCCGGCCTCGAATGGAAAGAAAACTTTCTAGGTCGAGTCAGTGTTGGCAGCAACTGGGGTGAGACAACTGGAAGATCTAGCACAAGACTCAGTATTCTGAAATTTATATAGAGGCAGAACGTACAATTTTAATTCCTTGGCTTAGATTTATCATATTTCCAGTTTGGTTCTGTTGGTTCATATTTCCAGTCTTCTGTTTGGTTCGGTTCACAAATTTGTAATAGGCACCGCATAGGCAATTTTTGTGCAATTCTGTATCTTCTTAACCTAGACGATGGATTATTTCTGGAGACAATGTGGAGACGGCATTATCTAAAAGAGTAGATTAATTTGATTTTACTACACTACACAAATCTAGGTAAACATTTAGGTACCGGGAAGCGGTTGGGAGTCATCAGATTCATTCTGATTTAAACGAAAGTAAATTTCATATATTGTTTCTGTGGTCTGGATAATTTCTGCAAAGCATTTTCCTCGTTTTACGACTTGAAACCTTATTTATTTAATGCATTAATTTTTACTGGTTAGCTACCAATTATTCAACATTTTTCAATACACAGAGTTAGAAAAGGGAGCCAAAAATCCTTGTATTATTCCGATTTAAACATTCTTTATGACGTCCTCCCACCCCAAACGAGGACGACCTGCTTTCCGTCTAGCCCTAGACGGTTGGCCGGAAAGAACAATCTTTGGCAATCTGTCATCCTTCATCCACACAACGTGCCCTAGACACCTCAACCTTTCTTTCAATATAGCCCTAGAAAGCGGTCGTTTTGACTGGAAATGCGTCTGCATATGCTGCAAAACCTGTAAAGTAAAGGTTTTTTTTTGTGCGGATCCTCTTATCAAACTCATTATGAAAAAAAGAAATCTCCCTTTTCACGGGAGCCGGACGCCCTACCAGAATTGCGGCAATTGACCTGGAGAAAATGTGGAGACGGCATTATCTAAAAGAGTAGATTATTATATTGGCTCACCAGGTACAATGTAATTTGCAAATACTGCATATATACGCATATACCTATGATTTATATTGTTCCACCCAACATGTTACTTAACTATTCATTATTTTTTACTCCTACATCTAAACTCTAGGCTTAGATTTATCATATTTGCAGGTTTTTTTCACAATTTTACATTCTGGGATGGCCTCCCGTATTTTTTTCTTCTGTTTCGTTCGGTTCACAAATTTATAATAGGCATCGCATAGGCAATTTTTTTTGCAATTCTGTATCTAAAACCTAGACAATGGATTATTTCTGGAGACAATTTGGAGACGGCATTATTTAAAAGAGTAGATTAATTTGATTTTACTATATATTATATATATTATATATTATATTACAAAACAATCAACTGTACAATTTTAACACATTCTATTCCAATTCGCGTCTTTTCAGGCCAACCTAAGCTAGTTAACTGCTGAAGTAATCACTTCCAAGATCTGGTTGCCAAGCCGATCTGCCAATGCAACTGTTAAATCTCTCCAGAGAGTCCTAAAGGTTCTACGTCTCCTCTGATCGTTTTGAACCCATTGTATTGTTTTCTTTATGGCTCTTTTTTTGTTTCTGTAGTTGTACCTTTGACCAGCCAGAGTAAACAGGCTATTCCGATGCCAATAACTATAGCCTCTTTTAGTTCAGCGTCCATTTTTCAGTTTCGAAGTTAAATGTTCTTTGAAAGTTTGAAATGTTCTAAAACATTAAAATTCTAAATCTAAAATGTATTTATATTTTGCCTGCCGACAAAATCTATACTACACAAATCTAGATAAACATTTAGGTACTGGGAAGCGGTTGGGCGTCATCAAATTCATTCTGATTTAAACAAAAGTAAATTTGATATATTGTTTCTGCGGTTTGGATAATTTCTGCAAAGCATTTTCCTCGTATTTGCACAAAAATTTAAAATTCGTGTTACTTGGTCTTTCTAATTTATGGTATTTAACTTTCACTGGTATCCTTGGGTTCCTTTTCCTGTTCAAGTTGTTCTTCGCAAGAAATACCTTTTCTATGCACCCTTCCCCCAAATAATCAACAGGAAAAGCATACAGAGTAAGAGCACTCCCCACGTATCGGAATTCTTGTTCATCTTTATTTTCTCGTATGGTCATTTTTGTTGTCACATTATCTTTTTATGGTAGAGGTGGGTTAGGGTAATTCTGGCGGATCACTTTTTATTGGGAGATTTGTTGATTTTCTCATGAGAGTCCCCAGGCCAAGTCTCATGACCAATGGGATAAAACACACCACAGGTCACAGCAATTGACCAATGGGTCCCCACGTTGAACGATTGTTCCTTTTAAGTGTAGTTTGTAATTCTTTATTTTCATCATTCACATTTATAACTGGGTGGTAGCTTCTCATAGAGAGCCTGAGACCAATCAGGAGGAAGAGGGATAGTATACACGACTTCCACCTGACTGCCTAAAGCTTCCCACGGTTGAGGGTCCATTTGTTTAAGAAGTTTTACGAATAGGCAGTTGTAGTGCTTGTAGAGCGATTTCGACACAAAATTTCGACACATTATTGATCTAAGTTTCACCAAAAAAAAACACCATGCACATCCTCGGCTCTAACCTCCTATGCTTGTGGGTTCATCTGTTTTTACTGTCGTATTTCGTATGGATATCTGAATTTTTTTTCCTATACCATTTTCAGAGTATTTAAAGGGGTTGTTCGCTGATTATTATTATATTTCGTGTTTTCTTTCGTGTTACTCTGCGACTTTGCCTAAGGTTACGTTCGGGTGTTGCTGAAAGGCACAGTATACTGATTCTATTGGTTCTGATTTTTTGTCCTCTATTACTATTGGACAGTGATGTACCAATCAGCTAGACGATTTTAACTAACTTTTGATACGACTTATGACTGTTTAAAACTTCACTTTGGAATTTTTCTTAGCGGAATAAAGTTTTTACCTTATAATTAGAACGGCTACATAGTTTTACATTGTATCTCAAGAAAATGTTTTTTAAAGCTTTACCTTGTAATTACAGCGGAATATTTAGTTTTACTTTTGTATCTCGAGAAAATATTTTTTAAATCTTTACCTTGTAATTACGGCGGAATATTTTGTTTTACTTCTTATCTCAAGTGACCACCTGTTGATCGTTTGAAACTTCAAACTCGAGATTTAGATTACATGGTTGGTTGCATGTCATGTGAAATTGGTCATTCTGAATATTTATTGCTGTTACCTTTTTTTGTGCGAACGATTTTTTCATAGTTACAATTGTGATACAATGTTTCGCTACTTTTTAAATTTGACAATTAAGTGTTACTTGAATTTTTTGGGTTTATATTTTGTGTGATTTTATTTTACTTGGAAAGTTTCGGGGTCTTGAAAATCGATTCCATTACATATCATCCTTCCCATTCTTAACGATGTCCTCATCGTTGTGTTACCCTGCTCTTTCTACTCTATCAAATTTTGATCTCGCTTTCTCTCTTTTTTTTTAAATTTTGACTTAGTAATTGTTACTTGAATTTACTTCGCTTTGGTAAGATATATATATTTTTTTTCATGTTCCCGATTGTTTTATAAGACTACATGTATTAAAACATCACTTTAAAGTCCACCACCTATACACTCTATTTGACGAAAGGGTCAAAGAGTTTCTATTGACTAACACATTTGATTATATGATTATGTAATAATTATTATTCCCTCCACCTGATAATAAAATTCCTCCACCTGATATGCAAATAATTCTAAATGGCTCTAATTAATTGAGTTCTACCTTTGTGAATATCTTAACACTTAAAATGGTACATTTTGGTTTTTCTCTAAATCTGACTGTACTTACACCTGACGCTATAACGACACGACGCATAACTGATTTCAAGAGCACTGATATATATATATATATATATAAATTAAGTGATTTGCAAAATAAAAGGTTTCACAATATAATTTTTTAAACTTGATGTCTGATTGCAATATTGGGGTAATGTAATTTACACTTATTTTCATCTGAGTATGAAAAGTTTCTCAATATTCACTAAAGTTGTAAGTTAGATACACAAGATTCACACTCACTTCATCATTCTACGTGTCTATAATACTCACATACGTTGTCACTTAATTTTGGGCTTCCGTTGAACTAATTATTGTGTCGGCTAATTGTTTATAGTTTGTCTTCGTGGTGTTTCATCTTTTGGCACTTGTTGCTTGGGATAAGCGTTTTCATTGTTCATAAGTATGGCTACTTACACAAAATTGTCCGTACGTGGTTTGTCAAGTCAAATACGAAGGATTGATGTTACTGAGTTGTTGAAATGCTTACTAGGTACATAACTCTTGTGGAATTGATTACATGAAATGGGTATCTTTATTGCTGGGCTGGGTGTCTTTTCTGGGGCACTTTCATCCTCGGGAAAATCTAATACTCGTACAGTCTGTGTTTCCCGTAAATTGTTCACGTACAGTCCTTCCTTTATTTGGATTTGGGTTATGTTACGACATGTAAGGGTAACTATGGTTGGATCAAAACTTCATCTTTGGTTCTATGTTTGACGTATTGTCTTTGATTTTTGTTTTAATGATACATCATCACTGAGGGATTAATCATGGGATTAAAACAATGATGACTGGTTGGTTCTTCCTTTTTTTTACACTTCATTTTGGGAAGAGTTTAGCACGTACAGTTTATAATTCCCACAAAATGATTATGTTTGGTTCTTCTTCTCATGGAGGATGGTTCGGTTTTGTGACATCTAACAACGATTGGAATAGGTTCAAAACTTAGATTTGGAATCTTGTTCTGATATATTGTCTCTGATTTGGTCTTTAATCTTCGAGAGATTTACTCCAGGGTTATTCTTGGTCCTTAAGATTTAATGTTTGGGACCTTGCCGTTTGATTTTTTATTGATGACTAATCTTTAAATGTTTTATGGGCTGCTGCTAAAAATGCATATTTAAAGCATTGCAGCCCGTGTCAAATTTGAAACCTTGAACCCCTCCTGTAGCCGACAAATCTGGGTGGCATTTTATTTTGTTACCCTACCCTCCCCTTAAAATAAATTTTTTTTAAATCTACTGAGATTCAGATCCATGTGTTCAATGTATAAAATTGTTGACCCGCATCCCCTTTCGTTAAACGTGTCCAAAGTTAAAATTAATTTTGTTACCCAGTTGAAAAAGTTATTCTCAAATTCATTTAGACCAGGGTAAAAAGTCTGGTTGCCAGTTGAAAAATGAAAATAAAAATTTCCCCGGATGTCCCCTTTTGTAAATAAACTTTTTGATTTACTGATGATTTAACCCCCCATTGACCCCCCCCCCCCCAATTCTGAATCTTAATCTCAATTTGTGCTCGAATTTGGTCAATATAGCTATGGAGAACATTCACTGGATCTGTTAAAATGACCCTACCGTCAATCACGTTTTCTTCAGGAGGGTTAAAATCTACCCTATATGTTTGTAAGTGACCTGGAGCAGACTCTAACAAATAAAATTCACGTAGTTCCGGGGAAATGACACTATTTTCTTGTCCTGCATCTATTTGCACAGGATCCAATTCACTAATTATAAAACTATCGTCAAAAATATCCCCGGAAAAATTAGATCAAACAATTTTCAGTGTTGTTGCTCTATTACTACTACTAATATTACTAGCACTAGGTTTATCATTAAGGAGAATGGTGGGGGGTGACATAGAATTGTCAATAACACCATCCCCCGTCTGTTCAATTGCAATGGTTGGAGATGACATAAAGTCCCCTAGGCTAGTTAGCATGTCTTCCAGTGTGTTTGGGGACAATTGATCGAGTCAGACTGTTTTGTCCTGTGATGTAATTTCTATATGAGGACCCGGTCCAGTTGCACTACTAACATCACCTAAATGCTCACGCATGAATCTATCTACCCATTCTGGATCCTCTATCATATCAAAGTCAAAAGTTAAATCATCTACGCTAGCCATATTTCCAAAAACATCATTAAGAAAACCTCTATGCCATTCCATATTGTCTAGAACTAATGTAGGTTCGTCTCTAAACTCCATTGGTGGTGTTAGAATTGGTTCAGTAAATGCTGATGTTTCATCACCCAATGGCGGTGCTATTTCATTAATCTATAAAAAAAGGGGCTTATTTTTTATGTGAAATAACCATTATTTTTATAAAGTTAATAAACTTTGTCAATTTTTGTCCCACCATCTGAACAATTAAAAGAAAAAAAAAGTTAAATTGGCATATGTCTTTCATAATGACAACTGAACATGTTAAAAATATATTTGGTTTAGTCAGGAAAATGAAGTCTTATTCTTAGAGGATAAGTTTGAACAAGAGAATGATATATAAAACTAAGGGTTTTATTCAAAAAAAAATATATAATTTTCAGAATGAAAAGGCAAAATAGGGATCCATATCTAGTGCCTGTCCCTCTTGATTGTAATTCTCAATAAAACCCGACCATCGTTCAACTGAGGCAGTATGTTCTATTAAGCATTGCTCTTCAGCCTCGGTTAATGGGCATGCATCCCATACATTGGTTGCTGGTGTTGGTGCAACTTTCTCCCTTTTCTCGACAATCCGAATTTTCCTATGTCGCTTGGCGACGGATTTGATTGAAGTGCTGGTAGCAGTAAACCTGGACTAAATAAATCATTGTAAGAAAAGAACTTTTTTCTCCTTCCATATCAACAATTAAAGTGCCCCCCGGAATTAAAGTATCTTTGCGTAATGCCTCCATTTCGATTTCTCCCTGCACGAACAAGAAAGTAATAAATTTTGATTTTGCTAGTGATTACACACATAATACTGCCGTAAAATTTTGCCATGAGAATTCCGATGGTGACTCTTGAAAACAATATGATCATTAACTGTATAAGATAATTATGAAAATAATTAGTGACATTTGTGCTTCACTAATCATAACAATTATTTTTACTAAATTAATTGAGATTGAATTTCTGGTTGTTAACGCATAACTCCTGACAAAAATTTTGATTAATGAACATCAGCTTGCTTTTGATAGTAAGCGATGTTTTTGTTTCTTCGTGATTGAAACCTATTGAGAGTGGTTTTACCAGTTCCACAGGACACAATTTTTCTTTTCAAAGGAAAAGCTTTTAAAAATTTACAAACGATTTAAGAATTAAAACTTAGGTAAATAGAATTCAAATGAGCTTATAAATTTCTTTTTCGGCTTTCGTCTGCGCTTCAGAACGTTTCTTGACAAAAGTGTCAACAAACGTTTTCAGATAGGGTTTTTGACAAAACTGGAGTGCTCTATGAACCCTTGTGACGTTGAAACCGTTGTTGCACATCCATTTTAAAGTCACATGATGTACAACTATATTTTTTTTTTCAGAAGGTCAGCAATAAGTTTTTGTTTTGAAGGTGACCAATGCAATCCGTTCACCTCGACTAAACGCCTATTGCGAGGGCTCAAAGAGTCCTTAGTCACAGGTCTATTGATGTACGGGAAGACAAAATTCTTAACTGAATCTTGAAGCTCAACTGGTATCTCCCCATCCATTTTAAAAAAACCTCCAACCGGTCCATTCTGCTCAACACTAACAATGTCGGGGAAATTGGAAGCTTGAGGATCATTGAGCCAGTTAGAGTCACCGCAAGGTAGCGCATAATGGGACATGGCCGAGGGGTAGAGAATTCATATCAAGGAAAACTGCATCTAATTTTGTCCCCGTCTTCTCTCCTGTAGGATAAGTTTCCAAGATACTATCCCTTTGAAAAACAAATCCACCTCTCATTGACCTTTAAATGAACAGATGCTGATCAATTTCCGTGATCAGCCCAATTTTTTCCCCTCTAATTTTTAGGATGAGGTCCATTACCAGATGAGGAAATGAAAAATAATAGCCCAAATCAAGATTAAATTTCTCATAGATTTTGTCCTTATTTTTAAAAATAATGTCTAACAAAGTTAACACATCACTCGACAAATACAGCTTGCAGTAGTCAAACCCATTTTTACACCCTCCCTCTGCCCACACTTTCTTAGCGAAACTGTATTGATCTGGGGTGCACATACGATCATGTAGACTGTCGTAAAACAATTTAATCGGAGGAATAGCTTCCTCGGTGAATCTTGACATGCAACAATAATAATCATAAGGATATATGCCCTTGACCGTCAACAAATCATATAAATCATTTTGAAATTGTTTCTTGAGAATGGGGAAAGCGTTGCAGCCGTCATCGTTTTTCTGTACTTGAATTAATTCGCTCAATGATTTAGGGAAAACACTGTAGGAATCTAAAAAGCAAATTTTATTTGTGTACTCAACATCGTCTTCAACAAATTTCCACATAAATTCCAAAACAAGCAACTTTTTCGATGATTTAGGAATGATTTTGTAGGAAATGCTGTCTATCATCCACTGTTTCATTTCTTTGAAGATGTGCCATTGCTGGTAGCACACACTTCAGATCTTAGTTAAAATTATGTATAAAAACCGGAAGAAAGAGTTACTGTTTAATTTTAAAATTACATGAATTGTGAGCCCACCCCTGAAAGTTACTTTTTCCCTTTGAATTTGGATCAATAAGGTGATTGTGATCCTGGACCGAGTCTTTTGGGGCAAGAACATCTCTACAAACCCAACAAATTGTCCCCTTTTCTAGTGCCAGTTGCTCTTTATCTGATAATGTCATGGGGTAGTTGGTGTGACGCAATCGTGAAATTGTGGCGTCTGCTGTTTTATTAAAGATATCAATAGCCTTTCAATTCTACCCTTCTCATCCATAGCAAAAAAAACTCTTTCAATTGCATTTTATTGTTGGAATTGCGACGGGCATGAGCATAAGAACACGCAACTAGTTTGTGTTTCTTGACTATATTTGGCCTTAATGGGTCTGATACCTCCACCAGTCTTGATTCACAATCTAAAGATATTTTATCAGCTTGTAGCAGGGAATTTTGGAAGTTTTTAAATTGTAAAGTATCTTTGCCTTCAGCCGGCATTTCTATTCGTTGATTGCCATGAATTTCGCAACGTCTCATGTGATCTGAGCATGCTAGCTCCTATCGAAATGAAGAATGAAACATGGGGCAATATTGGAATTGTCCATTCTTGGTGCCGTGGAATAGGAGTAAAATTACTGCTGTAACGGGGAAAAATTACAATAGGAATTTACATTTTTGGGGGGCTCATAAATAACCCAAACCCAATTTTTAACATTATCCAACATCGGTGTCCTCACTGAATACAAACCCCTTGAATTTGAACATTGTTTTCAAACCAGCTTGAAGGACTTTAAATCTGTAATTGGTTCCAGATACCCATAAAACACTTTGTTTTATAACTCACGTCCGGACCAGTCTTTATTTGTTCCAGAATTGTCTTTGCTTTCTTTGACCTATGGGATTTCACTAATGAAAGAATCAAACTCATTTTTTATGTATTTTTGAATAGTTTTACTAGCATGCATGTATTTCACAAGCCTTACTTAACATAGGAAACCATAAAAGATCTTATGGTAGAGGCTCCACTGTGCCAGGTAAAGAAAGTAAAGCCTCGAAACCCGTTAAGGCAGGTGGTATTTCTTCTGATGAGCCCTAATGAAAGATACTACTTGGAAATATTTTGCTAGATTTAAGGTGCTTTTACTTGTAAATTTACAACGACTTACATTTGTTGCATGGATTTGGATATTTCGATTTGGTTGATGGTTCGGTTATACTGTTTGGTCCTAGGAAATTGGACAGATGAGTAAGGTTAAAACCTCGTTCAAGTGCACATTTATCTCAATTACTGGATTAGGATGACAGTCCTTTTCTTCTTCTTCTCTCTTTTTTTCTAACCATGTAACTACCTCTAAAAAATTATAATAATTTACTCTTTTAGATAATGCCATCTCCACATTGATTCCAGAAGGAATCCATTGTCTAGGTTGTACAGATACAGAATTACACAGAAATAGTCAATGCGGTGCCTGTCACAAATTTGAAAGCCGAATGAAACTGAAGAAAAAAATTACGGGAGGCCGTCCCAGAATGTAAAATTGGAAAATACTGCAAATATGAGAAATCTATGCGGAAGAATTGAAATTGTACGATCTGCCGCTATATAAATTTCAGAATACTCAGGCTCGTGCCAGATCTTCCAGTTGTCTCCCCCCAGTTGCTGCCAACATTGACTCGAACTAGAAAGTTTTCTTTCCATTCGAGACTGGCCATTCATAATGTGTCCATTATTTCTGTTTTTATGCAAATTTTTCTTAGAGTTTAACCACAGGAGTTTAGGTGTATAAGTTTAGAGTTTAGGTGTAAGAGTAAGAAACAATGAATAATTAAATAATATGTTAGGTGGAACAATATAAATCATAGATATATGCTTATATATGCAAAGCCCCCCTTGTTACATCCTGTTTCCTTAGTTTTATAGCTTTATCCTTCCCATGTGGTCACATGCTATAGTGTCATTCAATTAATTTGTATTTTCAATTATATTATAATTTTTTTTTATAATTATAATTTTCATTCAATTATAATTTTTTCTTGCCATTAGGCAAAGAAACAACACTCGTTTGATTAACGAAAAAGGGATAAGCCATATATGAATAAAAGTAGTTACGATCCAAAGGTGAAGATTAGTGAACGAATTGCAAATTTTGAAGCTACGAGATCAAACCTCCGACGATGGAAAAATTCAACTACCTTTGATTCTGGCTCGGCCCCATTTGAAAAAGTAACTGTGCAAATTCGCAAGCAACCAAATTGTACCTCACAATTTGCAAAAGGTACAAAATACCGAAAAGAAGGGCCATACACTGGCGCGAGAATAGTTTAAATATTAAAAAAAGATGGCACCTTTTTTAAATCTCCAAGTAAAACTCTCCAGCGATGGGGGAATTCAACTAATCAACATTCAGACCTCTTGTATTTTTTGGTATCAAAATTATTTATTTGTTAAGCCGGTGTTCAAATTGATTTATTCCATAAGCTCGTTTTGAAAGTTTATGTAGGTTAAAGAATTTTTTTGAATTAAATTTTGATGTAAATAGAAAAAAAATCTTTTCCAATTATATTTAAGAAGAGAGAATTATAACACATTCAGTTTATGAGTTTAAAAATTTTTGTTGGAAGGTAATGGTGCTCTTCCGAAGTCAGCTCCCATGCATTCATGGCGCATGCAGAGCTGACTTCACGTACTTCTGAATATCTAGCTAGCCAACAGAGAACTAAATGCCCCTAGGGACGGTTGGGCTAGCAACCCTCCTCCTGAAATTACTTACTACGAAAGGAAATGTATATACAGCCTCGGATGCCCCATCGCTTGGAGAGGGGGGGGGGGTGCACCCCTCCCCCATCAATTGATGGGGGAGGGGTGGAGGGATTTCTCTCTTACAAAACAGAATCTAAATAAACTTTCGAGGCTTGTCCTTTTGTAACAAGAAATAAAGTTTGCCTGCCCATTCATCTACATACAAAGCATAGGCATTTATTGTACGAGAGGGGGCTCATTTTCCTAATCTAAACTAGGAAGCTATAGGGTAGCCTAGGCTAGTCATCAAAGGTAGAAACATTTTAGGGGCTTGTCATTTCGTTTCAGAAGAAAATAAGGTTAAAAACAATGAATAAACATGTTTTCATTCTTGCTAAATGTTATTTTACTGAAAACTTTGCTTCATGACTCTAAAATTGGGCATTATATTTCTTGTTGGTTTTTTGGACCAAACATTATTCAGATACAAAGCTTCCTTAGCCAACGGCCATAAAGTTTTTAAACTTTTTTAAAGTTTTTTTTAAGTAAACAGTTGAGTCTGACAACGCTTTTAATCCATAAAACTCAAACATGGACAATCTATTGATTCCTGGAGACAACTTTACCTTTGGAGGGAAGCTACACCTTTTTAAGTTGATTTATGCCATACATCTTTAACTTGTTTTTTTTTGCTGATTTTTCACCCACGTTCCTATTTTTTAAATTTGACGCCCGGTACTGCCTGTCTAACTGCATATAGAGGTCTTCTTAATTAAAAATAACTCCAGCATTTTATTGGGGGAGGGGGGGGGGAGAGAGGTCTATATCTGGAAAGTCAAGGGCCATGGGCTATATAATATTTTTTTCTTCAAATTATTGGGGGGACAACTGCCCCCCCCCTTCCCCGAAATGACGCCACTGGTTATGTAAGCCTCCACTTAAAACAGTAAAATTTAATTTTGTCTGTCCTTGAAATTGTAAACCCTTTTAAACAAAAATGTTATTGATTTTGTATTGCTTCTGTTTTCCAGGTCTTTTTTGGATAAATTAGAAATGATGCCTGTATTTACTGATGTTCTAAATATCCCAAATATAAGACATGTGGAAGAACTTGCCAAAGCCATTGAACAAAATGGCACATTTAGTAGTAACGACATCGAGAAAATAAAGAAAAAACTTCGGCGTAATCTGTAAGTCCTTCTTCTCCAAATGATTTTAGGTCTTGTGTTGGACCCTCTTGTCTCCAAGCAATAGCGTTGGCGCCTATCTATGAAGTTTAAAGAGGCAGAATTGTTAATGCTTTGGAGCGTTTTTAGTCTTTTGGCCCAGACTGTACTTCTACTAAGGTAATCAAGTTCATTCTTCCTCCCATCACTTCTGCTCTTACAAGACTTGTCATTATGTCTTTTGAAAAGGTAGCCCGAAGTGGCCCGAAGTAATGTATATATTTATATGACTGACGAAACTGACGTTTGATTTTCTCAGTTAATCTCATGACTTCATCACCTCTGTCAGCTCAGCCCAAGTGTTTTCAAGTTAGCAATAAGGACCAGACAGACTTGTCTTATTTCACAAGACTGTCTAATGGCATTGATGGTAAGTAGTACCTATATTTAAGTAGCCTAGGTGTCGTAAGAACCGTTACTAGCCAAAATTTTGGGGGGGGGTTGCAACTAAATTTGCAACCAACGCCTAGCTAGCTAAACCACTAGTCTTATCATCATTAGCAAAAAAATATCTTAAGATAAATCATAGGGTACGAAAATGAACCGTGCAATTAAGTATAAAAAAAGTAAATAACCCGTATAAATAACAATAACAAACTAAACCTCTTTCTTAGGTTAAACAATTCCTTAACTATCGAGAGGTTTTGTAACGCAATTAAACAACCACGAACCTGTAAAGCCAATGCAAACTTCGTATCGGATAAAATTATACAGCATAAGTCGTATATTATATATATATATATTATATATATATATATATATATATATATATATATATATATATATATATATATATATATATATATATATATATATATATATATATGTATAATGCAAGAAGTTTACTAAAAATAGGTTACCAGAAGGGGTAAAAGAATAAAGACAATAATTGAAATCCCAAAGTATGGCATCTCGTAGATAAAAGAATTAGGTATAATATTTGAAATGATACCAATGTATAAAACTAGGCTAATTTCTCTTAAAAAGATAGCAAATATTGTTCTGCTTTAACAGTCAGACAATAAATATTAGACTTGAATATAAAAAAGTCCGTTAAAAATTAGTGTAACAAACAAAACCCTTTCATTAACAGGGAACTTTTGAAAGTAAACTACGCCATTATACTTGTAAAAATATGGCTGCGGTTTTGGCCTAATTCTCGAGTCATCGCAAAAAATAGCCAATTCCAATTTATATAGATTCTCGCAAAAAAAAGAATAACCCTACAAACTTATCGTAATTCACAAACGCTCATATAAGGAGAAAGCGGTATTTAATAACTCTCACTAACCTTGTAAACTGATCCAACATAAGATCCTTGCTAAAATTATCCTCCAACCAAGACTTGTAAAATAAACTAATTAAAAACATATTGTTCAAGTCAAGCTTTATGAAGTTCATATCATTTAAGAGTTCTAAAAGTATGTATTCACTGAGACATATACGTATTTGAACTTAAGTTATTGAGATAAATGCAAGAATTTATACAAAGTGTATATGAGTCAAGAATAATCCTTAATTTAATCAAACGAAAGTGGGAACCGTAAAATTTATAAATAGGTGAACAGAATCTTAGTCCCATAAAGTAACGACAACGACCCAAATTTCAAAATTGTTATTAGTCAGAAAATGATTGAAAAACCCTATTTAGGTATGCAATATTGAGACAGATATATAAATAAGGTTTAATACCCTTAGAATTCTGAGTGAGATGGAACAAAACTAGTTCACGCTGAAACTAATGAAAAATAACCTTAATGAGAAATTATATTAAAATAATATTAAGTAGATAAGATACTATATCTTAGGCAAAACCCCCATTCAAAAAGAATAAGCAGATCCTTGCGAAATTTTTGGTAATATCAAACCTCTGCCATAAAGCATAGTCTCTACCAAAGAATTCTTGTACGAAATAATTTTAACCTCACAAAAATAAAAAACAATTAAGCTTTATATACCGCGTCTTGTACAAATCAATTCTCATATTGTTTGACCTCATAATAAATAGCTTACAGCTCGCTATGTCTTATTACATTTAGATTGGGGACAAACTCTAATCGATCAAAGGCTCACTACAAAGTATAATATATCTTATTTACGTTTAGGGAATATAAAGAAATAAATTTTTATGCCTTAACAAGTTTTTATACAATATTGTGCATGAATATAAATATCTCCGCCACAGGGCGATAACTCTACCACGAGAGAAAAAGATGTTGACATCTTAAAAGTGAATATATCCTTCTTTTTAACTCAATTATACGGGAAAACTTAAACTCGATTAACTAGTCTTTGTATCCAACCAATTCAGCATAATTCTAAAATACGCTGAAATAAAGAGCTTATTCCTACACATCCTAAAGATATTATTCGAATAAACATCAATAAAAACCCCTCACTCGATTCAACCTAAACAAGAACTCCGGAATAAGCAATTAAGGAAGAAATACCTACAATTAAAATGAAAAATATTCGGATTAATCATTTACAAAACTGAAGAAACTAGAGTCAATAGGTATTGTACTAGAAGGTAATAAAAGCTGAATAAAGTATGATGGTAAAAAAAAACGCGTTGCAGTTTAATAGCCTAATTTTTTAAAAGATAAGTTCCTATCTTCAAAATTCAACCTTATAACAATTGTTCACGTTGACAGATACAAAATAACCATAGACGCTTTAAAAAGAATTGTTAAAAGGGAAAATTTGCCTTGTTGACTAACGAAACTCAAGAAAAAAACAAATTGGTCGTACAAAGGATTTACCGATTAGAGGACCGAATGCCCACACTAAATATTAAGTGAAAATATAAGATCCCCTTCAAATTAATTGACGGTTACCGCATTAATTGGATTATGCTAGCGAATGATGTAATACAACCCTTCTTTTAACGACTTAAATTCGAAGAAAAAATTAAAACATGTGAAAAATACTTTTAGCTAAAAATCAGTAGTGGTACCCCCACACTTCGGACGGAGAAAAACAAAAAAAATTTCTATAAAATTTTAAAATTTCTCATAAAACCACGCAAAAAGGTGGAAGATACTCTCAGCGAAAAAAATCAGTAGTAGTACCCCTCACACTTCGAATGGTAAAAAAAATTTAACAATTAACAAAAGCTCGATATAAATGGCAATTCAAATTCAAAGAAAGCACAAAATAAAATAATAATCAGCGAACAACCCTATACAATACTCTTAAAATGGTATAGGAAAAAAAAATTTCAGATATCCATACGATATACGATATTAAAAACGGATGAACCCACAAGCATAGGAGGTTAGAGCCGAGGATGTGCATGGTGTTTTTTTGGTGAAACTTAGATCAATAATGTGTCAAAATTTTGTGTCGAAATCGTTCTACAAGCACTACAACTGCTTATTCGTCAAACTTCTTAAAATGGCCCCTCAAACGTGGGAAGCTTTGGGCAGTCAGGTGGAAGTCGTGTATATTATCCCTCTTCCTCCTGATTGGTCTCAGGTTCTCTATGAGAAGCTACTACCCAGTTATAAATGTGAATGATGAAAATAAAGAATTACAAACTACAATTAAAAGGAACAATCGTTCAACGTGAGGACCCATTGGACAAATGTTTTGACCTGTGGTGTGTTTTATCCCATTGATCATGAGACTTGGCCTGGGGACTCCCATGAGAAAATCAACAAATCTCCCTATGAAAAGTGATCCGCCAGAATTACCCTAACCCACCCCTACCATAAGAAGATAATGTGACAACAAAATGACCATACGAGAATATGAAATAAAGATGGACATGAATTCCGATACGTGGGGAGTGCTCTTACTTTGTATGCTTTTCCTGTTGATTATTTGAGAGAAGGGTACATAGCAAAGGTATTTCTTGCGGAGATCAACTTAAACAAGAAAAGGAACCCAAAGATGCCAATGAAAGTTAAAGAACGAACATTAGAAAGGTCCAATAAAAAGCTACATATTATAATTAATCGTGAAAGCCTTAGCGCTAAGAAACGTACCGTGTAGCCAACTAAGTAACTATTTTAATTATTTCATAATCATTATTATACTTCAGATTACCGCATCAAGTCCGAGAACAGGTTACTATTAAGGAATCAATTATTACTTACTCGATGATAGATTTTATATGAAAAGATATTTGCAGATGCGGTAATTGAGAAACCTTCAGCCCTTGGTTAAGGAAAGCGCTGAAGCAGACAACCATATAGTATGATGCTTATATTAACCCAAGATCTAGTAGAAAAAATTAAAAAAAAAAGTAACCATGATGATATACCCAAACCATCAACAATTAAATAAGCGTAGACGAGAAAAAGTAACCTCATGGAATCTTAATAAAAGACATAGTGTAGATAACATTAATGATTCATTAAAAGAATGGGGAGTTATCGAAAATTCATTAAGAGAAGGGGAACTTATCAGAGCAGTAGTAAATCTAGACTGTCCAAAACTATATTATCTTCTAAAATCTCAAAAGACAATGTTGGAACATTATTGTATATAATGTTAATATTATTGTATATAATTTATTGTATATAAGTTTCTTAATTTCTACTGCCAAGAGTTTTAATTGATTTTTGTTACCAGTGAAATTACAAATTTGTTTCAAATTATTAGATTTTTTTGCTCTTTTCTTCTTCGCAATTGCTATTAGTCAATTACTCTGTGAATGATGTAATTAGTAGTAGCAATGGACTCATTAGTGTAGCCAGAAGTTTTTTGTGACAGCCTCCTCCTTTAAAGTTGAGTAATTGAAGTCAGGTTAAGAATAGATTTCCTGTGGTTCCCTTCCCCATCTAGGGGGGAGAGTGCATTATAACTTAGTGCATAAGCTTAGTGCATTATAACTTCAGTGCACGCGCAATGACAAGAACACTAGAGCATACTAGATTTAGTGCCAACCTAGCCTTGTGAATTTTAATACAAAGTATTTCAACAACAAAATATAGCTCATTGTCTAATTATATCGCCAACAATATTTGGAACGACCATAACGACAGAAACATAACTACAATTTGGCCCATAAAATTTCTCTCCATACAAAAAGACCGAGGACACATGTTAAAAGGTAAAAGCTTTCTTAAGGCCTTATACGTCAACTGTGTAAATAACACGTATCTGAATCCAATAAACCCTTCAACGGGATCCGCCATTTTTTACGTTATCCCAAGGGAATATAAAGGCATAAAGAAAATAACCCTGAATATTTTCAAAGAAGACAAAAATTTTGGAAGAACAATACTTCCTGGTTTAGACGTAATCGTGCGTGAGCAACCATGCTATTGCCAATCACACGTAAACTTAAGTTTCTCCGTAGTAAAAATAATAAATGACCAACTGTCCTTATCTCAGCTGTGCTGGAAAGTCATTCGACAAAATATGCGAAGAAATGACATAATGACCACACTGGAGGGCCTGCACATCCCAAACCGATCGTTAGTGTATTTGATGTACTTAAACTCACCTGAAGGCGGAAAAAGTAATATAATATTTGAACTCATGTTTTTCGGTTCAAATGTCTCGTCATGGTAAGATTATCGACTTGTAAATGTGCTTACATCCCCAAGTTCAAAGACGGCACTGCCGGTTGATGCTGCAATATTGAAATTTAAACCTAATATTAGCGGAAGAAACTGTGTATACAAATAATCTCGTTGAAATGAATAATAAAAGAACCCTCTAATATTAACTAAAAGGGTTAGGTCTCTGTAAACTGATTATTATTGCTATGTAAAAGTGCGTTACATGAATAAACCAGTAGTGTATTAGTATTTATAAAACTATGACGAAAAAAAAGGTAGTTTCTCGAGAGTCACTATACTTTTAAGCCTATATGGAATTCGTTAAAACCGAGCGCAAACTCGTTAAACTAGAGTACGGAATTTTAGGGAATCGAATTACGTTTGAATACACAAATAGCCAGGTGCAAGGTGGCACCGGTGAAAAAGTAGTTCAACTTGGACCTGAAGTTACCTTTTTTTTCATTCAAAGTAAATATTCATTATTGGTTAATATGGAGCTTTAGATGATCGAATTAGGTCGAATGAATGAGTACCCTTTGTATGAGGAAATACCGCTGAAAAGGTAGTCTGACCTCGACCTAGAGTGTACCATGACTATAACTAATTTTGAAAAAATTAACTAGACAAAAGTCAATAGAAACTACCTTTCATTTCAGAACAATGGCCAAAGCAATTATCAATACAGAGTTCATATGTATAAAGCACGCCAAAGAAAATGTCATATACTCAGCGGCAATGATCATTTTGAATAAATCAGGGAAAGAAGTCTTCGCGAAAAAATCGGACGTACAGTATGATTTAAGGAAATTTGACGTAGAATCCTATAAATTTGGTCTAAGTTTCGCAAATACACCCAAATATCGACCAGCGAGAGGTAAATTAGGAATAAAATATAACGGCAGAAAGGGCAAGTACCTCCATTTTATTCAACATGAAATCAGAAAATTACAAAAACAATACGAAGTTCGGTACTGGTACGTCAAGGGACCTTGTCAGACAGATTTAATGCATCTCGACAAGTGTAGAAAGCAAAAATTAGTTTACAAAATTGAGGGAAATTCAGACTGCGTAAAATACCAAGGAAAACATGACCCCCTTCTAGAAATGAAATACTACAAACAGTATTTATATAATCCAAGAAGTGTAACATATAAAGCAAAAAGAAATTAAATTCTATTTAAAAGAATTAAAACCTATGAAGCAAAATCAAAAGTAACCAAAAAATCAAAAAAACTGTCCCAGTCGAAATATTTAAAGTCAACCCACGTACCTTTTACGTTAAAAGAAAAATTCTTGTGTATGGTAAATTAAAATTTATATCCCCCCAACCTAAGAATCAGCCGTACGTTCACCATAAGCAAAGAAACAAAGTGTAGGACCACGAATCTTAACCTCACCTTGTTTACATCCCCGAAAAAAAGGGAAAATCCCCTATAATAGGAATCTAAGTTCTCATTCGATTATCTATCATAATAAATCTTCCTATATTATGTTTCATGAAATATTAATTCCAGAAACAGCAAAAAGGGATGTGACTAACAAATGTCATAATAATCTTCGTTGCCCAAACTATAGCCCAAGATATCGTAAAGCATGGAATAATTTTCAAACATGAGAATTCGTTACTTGCAAGCCACAATACTTGAAAGATATTCATGAAACTGGATCCCAAACCGTTTGAAACCCTATTTCAACAAGTAATGAGACTAGAAAAGAATACTAACGAATTAAAGGATTCTATATTCCAATTTTTAAAATCGGACAAAAGCCTGCAGACCACGAAAGACATGCACCACCAGGAAAATATAGATCTACTCCCCATTCTTCCCAAACTAAAATCGAAATTCCTAATAGATGACTTTGATAAGAAAATGGCAGAGATCGATAAAGCTCTAGGGACTAACAACAGAGAAAACAGAAGAAGAAGAGCATTAAGCAATGAGGACGGATCTATAAACGAGTATACTACGAAAAAACATATCACAGGTTCCTGCTTGACGACTCCCAAGAAAAATAAACTCTATGATGGAAATTACGCCATGCATTTATACATGTATACATGTATACATGTATACATATACATGTATACATGCAAGTATACATGTGCACATATAATCACCAAATCTTGAAAATCTTATATAGTGTTATTTTTCGTAAACATAATCATTTATCTTATGATTACTTAAATTGTCGCGTAGTAATATAGTATTGTTGCATTATGCTGATAAAATGATAATAGTTTTTATTTCTTGTATCTTTGGGCTTAATTACACTCAAAAACATGTTAAATGGATATTATCAGTACGACTAATCAAGACTATTATTTAAAACAATAGTCCCCGTATAATGTTGTATAAATTGTATTATTGCCGTACGTGTTGTTAACTTGTGTAATTATAAAGAACATATGATTCTGCCCAGATATTTATATTCCAGGAAGCAGAGTAATCAGTGCAAATTAACTATTGGTGTACCAGCACGCAACACGGATACAACTCAGTAGCATCTACTCTCATCATTCGTCAACCACCGATAAGTACTCACCAAGGAAACCCCTGAAGACAATACCCTGATGACAATCCAAGTCGCCCCAGCCTAGTACCAGGTAACACCACTCCAAAACAAAATCAACAAACCAAGAACCCCATACATGGGTACAGACCTGAATTAATGATTACCTAGAGAACCACCCCGACCAGTCGTATCGTAAAACTGCATAAATATCCGTCAAATAACTATCCTTAAACGGCAAGGTCCCAAACATTAAATCTTAAGGACCAAGAATAACCATGAAGTAAATCCCTCGATTTACTTCAGGGTTATTATATATCTTTAGGAACAAATCAGAAACAATAAATCAGAACAAGATCCCAAACCTAAGTTTTGAACCTATTTCAATCGTGGTTAGATGTTACAAAAACGAGCCATCTTCTATAAGAAGAAAAATCAAAAATAATCAATTTTGTAAAAATTATGCACTGTACGTGCTAATCTTTTCCCAAAATGAAGTGTAAAAAAAAGGAAGAACCAACCAGTCATCATTGTTTTAATCCCATGATTAATCCCTCAGTGATGATGTATCATTAAAACAAAAATCAAAGACAATACGTCAAACATAGAACCTGAGATGAAGTTTTGATCCAACCATAGTTACCCTTACATGTCGTAACATAACCCAAATCCAAATAAAGGAAGGACTGTACGTGAACAATTTACGGGAAACACAGGCTGTACGAGTATTAGATTTTCCCAAGAATAAATGTGCCCGAGAAGAGACACCCAGCCCAGCGATCAAGATAACCATTTCATGTAATCAATTCCCCAAGAGTTATGTACCTAGTAAACATTTCAATAACTCGGTAACATCAATCCCTCGCATTTGACGTGAAAAACCATGTACGGACAGTTTTGTGTTATAACCATGCTTATGAACAATGCAAACGCTTATCCCAAGCAACAAGTGACAAAAGGTGAAACACCACGAAGACAAACCATAAACAATTAACCGACACAATAACTGTTCAACGCAAGCCCAAAAATTAAGTGACAACGTATGTGAGTATCGAAGACACGTACAATGATGAAGTAAGTGTGAATCTTATGTATGTAACTTACAACTTTAGTGATTATTAAGAAACTTTCCATAATCAGATGAAAACAAGCGTAGATTACATTACCCCAATGTTGCAATCAGATATTAAGTTTAAAAATTATATTGTGAAACCTTTTATTTTGCAAATCACTTAATTTATATATATATCAGTGCTCTTGAAGTCAGTTACGTATCGTATCATTATAGCGTCAGGTGGAAGTATAGTAAAGTTTGGAGAAAAACCAAATATGTACCATGTTAAGTGATAAAATAGTCGCAAAGGCAGAACTCAATTAGTTAGAACCATGTAGAATTATTAGCATATCAGGTGAAGGAATTTTAGTATCAGGTGGAGGGAATAATAATTATTACATAATCGTATAATCAATTGTATTAGTCAATAGAAACTCTTTGACCCTTTCGTCAAATAGAGTGTATAGGTGGTGGACTTTAAAGTGATGTTTTAATACATATAGTCTTATAAAACAATCGGGAACATGAAAAAAAAAAAATATATCTTACCAAAGCTAAGTAAATTCAAGTAACAAGTACTAAGTCAAAATTAAAAAAAAAAAAGAGGGGAAAGCGGGATCAAAATTTGAAAGAGTAGAAACAGCAGGGTTACACAACGATGAGGACATCGTTAAGAATGGGAAGGATGATATGTAATGGAATCGATTTTCAAGACCCCGAATTTTTCCAAGTAAAATAAGATCGCCCAGAATATAAACCCAAAAAATTCAAGTAAACTTAATTGTCAAATTTATAAAGTAGTAAAACATTGTACCACAATTGTAACTACGAAAAAATCGTTCCCACTAAAAGGGTAACAGCAATAAACATTCAGAATGACCAATTTCACATAACCTGCAACCAACCATGTAATCTAAATCTTGTGTTTGAAGTTCCAAACGATCAAGAGGTGGTCACTTGAGATAAGAAGTAAAACTAAATATTCCGCCGAAATTACAAGATAAAACTTTAAAAAATATTTTCTCGAGATACAAAAGTAAAACTAAATATTCCGCTGTAATTACAAGGTAAAGCTTTAAAGAATATTTTCTTGAGATACAATGTAAAACTATGTAGCCGTTCTAATTATAAGGTAAAAACTTTATTCCGCTAAGAAAAATTCCAAAGTGAAGTTCTAAAATATCATAAATCGCATCAAAAGTTAATTAAAATCGACTAGCTGATTGGTACGTCACTGTCCAATAGTAATAGAGGACAAAGAATCCGAGCCCATAGAATCAGTATACTATACCTTTCAGCAACGCCCGAACGTAACCTTAGGTAAAGTCGCAGAGTATAGTATTTTCAAACTTAGCAAGTTTCAGGCTGTTAATTGGGAGTCTTTATCAGTCATTTTGAGAATTTATTTGTGAATCTTTTATTAGTTTTCGGAACAGTTTTTTTGAGGTCTTATATGAGTCATTTGGAAGTCTTACTTGAGACTCGTGCCAGTTTTATGGTAGAATCATTTTCAACCTATTATCTTATGTGAAATTAAAAGACAGTACCACTGAACGTTACTTGTATTGCTAGTGAACAGTTTTAACTTTGTGTCTTTTACTGCAAGTGTTTTGATATACCTGAAGCTCTGTTCCGATATGCGAGTAAAAATAAATATATTACTTTCTTATTTTATTCTCTTTATGTTAGTATTTCTCAAGATAGCTTGTCCTTGTGGCTCCACTCGCTCTCAAGGGAACCTGAAGCCCTTCAATCTTATTTCGACTCAGTGTGGTCATTAATGTAAGCTCCCCATTTTGAACCGCTAATTTAAGCTCCCCACACGTGAAGTTCCACCTCCACTCAGGCATGCTATTCATAAACCTAAATGTTTACCTAGATTTGTGTAGTATAGATTTTGTCGGCAGGCAAAATATAAATACATTTTAGATTTTGAATTTTAATGTTTTAGAACATTTCAAACTTTCAAAGAACATTTAACTTGGAACATTTCACAGAACATTTCAAAGAACATTTAACTTGGAAACTGAAAAATGGACACTGAACTAAAAGAGGCTATAGTTATTGGCATCGGAATAGCCTGTTTACTTTGGCTGGTCAAAGGTACAACTACAGAAACAAAAAAAGAGCCATAAAGAAAACAATACAATGGGTTCAAAACTATCAGAGGAGACGTAGAACCTTTAGGACTCTCTGGAGAGATTTAACAGTTGCATTAGCAGATCGGCTGGGCAACCAGATCTTGGAAGCGATTACTTCAGCAGTTAACTAGCTTAGGTTGGCCTGAAAAGACGCGAATTGGAATGGAATGTGTTAAAATTGTACAGTTGATTGTTTTGTAATATAATATATAATATATATAATATATAGTAAAATCAAATTAATCTACTCTTTTAGATAATGCCGTCTCCACATTGTTTCCAGAAATAATCCATTTTCTAGGTTGTAGAAACAGAATTGCAAAAAAATTGCCTATGCGGTGCCTATTATAAATTTGTGAACCGAACGAAACAGAAGAAAAAAATACGGGAGGCCATCCCAGAATGTAAAATTGGGAAAAAAACCTGCAAATATTATAAATCTAAGCCTAGAGTTTAGATGTAGGAGTAAAAAATAATGTATAGTTAAATAATATGTTAGGTGGAACAATATAAATCATAGGTATATGCGTATATATGCAGTATGTGCAAATTACATTGTACCCGGTGAGCCAATATAATAATCTACTCTTTTAGATAATGCCGTCTCCACATTGTCTCCAGGTCAATTGCCGAAATTCTGGTAGGGCGTCTTGCTCCCGTGAAGAGGGAGATTTCTTTTTTTCATATTTAGTTTGATACGAGGATCTGCACAAAAAAAACCTTTACTTTACAGGTTTTGCAGCATAAGCAGACGAATTTCCAGTCAAAACGACCGCTTTCTAGGGCTATAATGAAAGAAAGGCTGAGGTGTCTAGGGCACGTTGTGTGGATGAAGGATCACAGATTGCCAAAGATTGTTCTTTTCAGCCAACCGTCTAGGGCTAAACGGAAAGCAGGTCGTCCTCGTCTGGGGTGGGAGGATGTCATAAAGAATGTTTAAATCAGAGTAATGCAAGGATTTTTTGGCTCCTTTTTCTAACTCTGTGTATCGAAAAATGTTGAATAATTAGTAGCTAACCAGTAAAAATTAATGGATTAAATAAATAAAGTTTCAAGGCGTAAAGCGAGGAAAATGCTTCGTAGAAATTATTCAAACCGCAGAAACAATATCTGAATTTTACTTTTGTTTAAATCAGAATGAATCTGATGACTCCCAACCACTTCCCGGTACCTAAATGTTTACCTAGATTTGTGAAGTGTAGTAAAATCAAATTAATCTACTCTTTTAGATTATGCCGTCTCCACATTGTCTCCAGAAATAATCCATCGTCTAGGTTGTAGAGATACAGAATTGCAAAAAAATTGCCTATGCGGTGCCTATTACAAATTTGGGAACCGAACGAAACAGAAGAAAAAAATACGGCAGGCCATCCCAGAATGTAAAATTGGAGAAAAACTGGAAATATGATAAATATAAGCCAAAGAATTAAAATTGTACGTTCTGCCTCTAAATAAATTTCAGAATACTGAGTGTTGCGCCAGATCTTCCAGTTGTCTCACCCCAGTTGCTGCCAACACTGACTCGACCTAGAAAGTTTTCTAACCATTCGAGCCCGGCCATTCATAATGTGCCCATTATTTGTGTTTTTATGCAAATTTTACTTAGAGTTTAGCCAGTAAAAAAATGAATAGTTAAAGAATATGTTAGATGGAACAATATAGATCATAGGTATATGCGTATATATGCATTATGTGCAAATTACATTGTACCTGGTGAGCAAATATAATAATCTACTCTTTTAGATAATGCCATCTCCCAATTGTCTCCAGAAGGTCAGTTGCTGCAAAGCTGGTAGGGCATCTGGCTCCCGTGAAGAGGGGGATTTAATTTTTTCATAATGAGTTTGATAAAAGGATCTGCACTAAAAAAAACCTTTATTTTGCAGGTTTTGCAGCATATGCAGACGCATTTCCAGTCAAAACTATTGCAAAACTTGACACCATTGGCAAAATCGTTAAAGCCGTTGGCGAGACGCTCATATGCGCAGCAAAGTCAATCATCAAAGTAGTGGTCATCGCGGTTCAAGCAGTAATAGAACCGATTGTGAAGCGGTACTGTTAATACTGTGAAGAACATTTTCACCAGTTTTATGAGTTTGTTCCGTTAAAAAAAAAATTAGCCATAGGAGTTTAGGTGTATAAGTATAGAGTTTAGATGTAGGAGTAAAAAATAATGAATAGTTAAGTAATATGTTAGGTGGAACAATATAAATCATAGGTATATGCGTATATATGCAGTATGTGCAAATTACATTGTAGCTGGTGAGCCAATATAATAAATTACTCTTTTAGATAATGCCGTCTCCACATTGTCCCCAGGTCAGTTGCCGCAATAGTATTATGCTAATATTGAATTTGCTGGGACATATAGGAATTTCCATGCTATTTGCCGGGACATATAGCAATCTCAATGTTATTCTATTGCACCTCTACGTCTTTTCAAGAGATTCAAAACTCCCTCACATCGCATTATACATTTGGTCCATCTTGTGCTAGTTGGGAATTGTGTAATATGTTATGAAGGACAAGTTTCTGACATAATTTATGTAGACTAGATTTCTACTTCATAATATATATGGTATACATGCCTTTTTGGGTAAATCCGTGTCAGAAAACCAGTGTGTCTTGTTTAGGTGTTAATAAAGTCAGTTTTTTTTATTATAAAATCAAGTTTCAAATTATAGCTTTATACAGTTTGAATACTTCATTCGTTCTATTGATATCTATATTTTACGATCATTTACATTGATAGAGATATGGAATCTTCTAAGCGACTTCTGATTAGTAAAATTTTCTTATAATATAATTAAAAAAAAGAAATCCATTTTTGTCTCGCCATTAAGTTAAGGAAGAATTTCCTTTACCTTCCTTACTTACGCTTTTTTTCACACTACTGTTAGCTCTTTTAAAAAGCTTCCTATGTTAATTAAACAGTCCATGTGTTTCAATTTTAGTAAATATTAAAAAAAAAGAGAGGCAGGTTCTCTTCGATTTTGGCTCATTGTATATGAACAATTAAAATAGAAATTGCATATTAGTTTCGGCAAATTCAATCCGGATATGAAGGGTCACCCCCTCCTCAATATCATGCTCTTTACGCTAAAGCTGTTAGCACTTTCAAAAAAGCTTCCTATTCTAATTAAAAAGTCCCTGTTTTTTTTCTTCAAATT
This sequence comes from Artemia sp. Qi Xiang Cuo, assembly GCF_049724085.1. Classification (NCBI taxonomy): domain Eukaryota; kingdom Metazoa; phylum Arthropoda; class Branchiopoda; order Anostraca; family Artemiidae; genus Artemia; species Artemia sp. Qi Xiang Cuo. The sequence continues at coordinate 101,904 of NW_028300590.1, forward strand.
TCCGTAAATATTCAAAACAGGGCAGTCAGTTACGAATTAACTTACGAATTAACTTACATAACGAAACTTCTATATTTATGTTTTTATCACAAATATTAAGGAGTTTACCCCTAGTCAATACCTCGCTCTTTACGCTAAAGTTAAAATTTTATTCAAATCACGAGCTCTTGAATCACAAAGGCCGGTTAGTTAGAATAGATACCTCTTTTGAAAGTGCTAAAAAAAAACTTTAGCGTAAAGGGGTGAGATATTGACTAGAGGGCTACCCCCTTCATACACTTTTGGTTTAGGTTGGTTTAGGTTATGTCTAGGAGTCTTCTTTCTTCCTTTTTTCTGTGATTTTAAGTATTTCGCAATTTAGGTATATAAAGTTTTGAAAGCTTTGCATAAAAAAAAGATCTATAATTGTCAACTTTTTGTGTTTGGTACTATGGAATTGAAAGGCCCGGTGCCCTCCATTAATATTCTGAATAAGTAAGAATTTAACTAGCTAATTAAGTTGTGTCATTTTTTCAACTTTTGGGAGTTTGGTACTGTGGTATTGAAGGGGCAGTGCCCGTCTCATATGCTAAATAGTTTGAAAACTGAAAATGATTTTTATTTTAGAATGCTGTTGATAAGCCATCTCAGCGAAAACGTGCCAAATTGGATGAAGCTCAGGATAACACCGAGACAGGATTAATCGAATCATTGAATGCAATCAAACCAACTGTAATTCGTCTCACTCCACATTCCGAAGGAGAGAAGGAATCTGGCGAGCTAGCTGTGATTTTCGACGTAAGTTTAAATAGATATTCTGAAAATATTTTAATAATTTAGTAAATCGACTCCTTATATGCTTGCGGTGAATAATGCTATTTCGCGATTGACGTGTAAAAATATGCGGCACAATATAACTGAATTAGCATGCATATATTTGGGATAATGAGATACAGGAGCCTTTTGGGTGTTACAATTTTATAGGCCTGTCAGCTTCATCTATGCTTTTCTTTGAAAAACTTATTTTGTAGAAAAAGTGTTTTCAATTAATTCTTTATGAACAACGTCTGAAACACAAGGATGGTTCAATTAGAACAATAACAGACTTTTTTTTGAATATTCGTCTTCGATATTCAACCGATTTTTAATGTTTAAATTTTTGTGTTAACTAATTAGCTCCTATTTCTAAAGTTCAACGCGGCACTACTGACAAAATGGAATACTGGGTACTTGTCTGTTAAACAAAACACACTCAAAGAAGTGAAGTTGTATTAATCCTAATGAAATATATCAAAACATGATGATAATATTGTAGAAAAAAATAGAAAGCAGGCCACCTAAGCTTTAATTCTTAAAAACTTTTACAATTCTTAAAAATTCTCAAAAGAAAAATTGTGTCCTGTGGAACTAGTAAAACCACTCTCAATAGGTTTCAATCACGAAGAAACAAAAACATCACTTACTATCAAAAGCAAGCTGATATTCATTAATCAAAATTTTTGTCAGGAATTTTGTGTTAACAACTAGAAATTCAATCTCCATGAATTTAGTAAAAACAATTGTTATGATTAGTGAAGCAAATTGCACTAATTATTTTCATTATTATCTTATTCAGTTAATAATCATAGTTGTTGCAAGAGTCGCCATCGCGGTTCTCAGGCCAAATTTTACGGCAGTATTATGTGTGTTATCACGAGCAAAATCAAAATTTATTAGTTTCTTGTTCATGCAGGGAGAAATCGAAATGGAGGCGTTACGCAGACACTTTAATTCCGGGGGGTTACTTTAATTGTTGATATGGAAGGAGAAAAAACTTCTTCTCTTACAATGATTTATTTAGTCCAGGTTTACTGCTACCAGCACTTCAATCAAATCCGTCGCCAAGCGACATAGGAAAATTCGGATTGTCGAGAAAAGGGAGAAAGTTACACCAACACCAGCAACCAATGTATGGGATTCATGCCCATTAACCGAGGCTGAAGAGCAATACTTCATAGAACATACTGCCTCGGATGAACGATGGTCGGGTTTTATTGAGAATTACAATCAAGAGGGACAGGCACTAGAGTTGGATCCCTATTTTGCATTTTCATTCTGAAAATTATATTTTTTTTTCGAATAAAACCATTAGTTTTATATATCATTCTCTTGTTCTAACTTATCCTCTAAGAATAAGGCTTCATTTTCCTGACTAAACCAAATATATTTTTAACATGTTCAGTTGTCATTATGAAAGACATATGCCAATGTAACTTTTTTTTCTTTTAATGGTGGGAAAACGACTATGAAAAATTTACGTAGTTTATTAACCTTATAAAAATAATGGTTATTTCACATAAAAAATAAGCTCCTTTTTTTATATTAATGAAATAGCACCGCCATTGGGCGATGACACATCAACATTTACTGAACTAGTTCTAGTACAACCAGTGGAGTTTAGAGACGAACCTTCATTAGTTCTAGACAATATGGAATGGCATAGAGGTTTTCTTAATGATGTTTTTGGGAATATGGCTAGCGTAGATGATTTAACTTGTGACTTTGATATGATAGAGGATCCAGAATGGGTAGATAGATTCATGCGTGAGCATTTAGGTGATGTTAGTAGTGCAACTGAACCGGGTCCTCATATAGAAATTACGTCACAGGACAATACAGGCTGGCTCGACCAATTGTCCCCAAACACACTGGAAGACATGCTAACTAGCCTAGGGGACTTTATGCCATCTCCAACCATTGCAATTTAACAGACGGGGGATGGTGTTATTGACAATTCTATGTCACCCCCCACTATTCCGCTTAATGATACACCTAGTGCTAGTAATAGTAGTAGTAGTAGTAATACAACAATGCAAATTGTTGGATCTAATTTTTCCGGGGATATTTTTGACGATAGTTTTATAATTAGTGAATTGGATCCTGTGCAAATAGGTACAGGACATGAAAAGTGTCATATCCCCGGAACTACGTGAATTTTATTTGTTAGAGTCTGCTCTTAGTCACTTACAAACATATAGGGTAGATTTTAATCCTCCTGAAGAAAACGTGATTGACGTTGGGGTCATTTTAACAGATCCAGTGAATGTTCTCCATAGCTACATTGACCAAATTCGAGCACAAATTGAGATTCAGATTCAGAATTGGGGGGGTCAGGGGGGGGGGGGGGTTAAAGCATCAGTAAATTAAAAAGTTTATTTACAAAAGGGGACATCCGGGGATATTTTTTTATTTTCATTTTTCAACTGGCAACCAAACTTTTTACCCTGGTCTAAATGAATTTGAGAATAACTTTTTCAACTGGGTAAATAAATTAATTTCAACTTTGGACACGTTTAACGAGAGGGGAAGCAGGTCCAAAATTTTATACATTGAACACATGGATCTGAATCTCAGTAGATTTAAAAAAAACTTTATTTTAAGGGGAGGGCAGGGTAACAAAATAAAACGTCATCCAGATTTGTCGGCTACAGGAGGGGTTCAAGGTTTCAAACTTGACACGGGGCTGCAATGCTTTAAATATGCATTTTTAGCAGCAGCCCATAAAACATTAACAGATGAGTCATCAATAAAAAATCTCGACGGACTTGCTCGTAACGGTGGAAAAAAATTCCCAAAAGTAAATTTTGACTGCTCAGAGGGGAAGTATCCGGTGTCCTTGAAAGAAATAACCATATTTGAAAAAGCGAATGAAAATCTTGGGTTGTGGGTGGTTGTTCTCCAGTATGACACGGAATTCGTAAATGGGGGAAAGAAACCAAATAAAAAAGGGGTTTTGTATTCAGTTAGGACGCCGATGGTAGATAATGTTAAAAATTGGGTTTGGGTTATTTACGAGCCCCCCAAAGATGTAAATTCCTATGGTCATTTTTTCCCGGTTACGGCAATAATTCGACTTTTATCCCAAAGCAAGAACAAAGGAGAATGTCTCTATTGTCCCATGTGCATTTCCTGATTTCGATCTGAGCGAACATTCTCGGATCACATGAGGCATTGCAAAATTCATGGCAATCAACGAATTGAAATGCCGGCAGAAGGCAAAGATACTTTACAATATAAAAAATTCCAAAATTCCCTGCTACAAGTTGATAAAGTGTCTTTGGATTGTGAATCAAGACTGGTGGAGGTATCAGACCCATCAAGGCCAAATATAGTCAAGGAACACAAACTAGTTGCGTGTTCCTACGCGCATGCCCGTCGCGATTCCAATAATAAAATGCAGTTGGAAGAGTTTTTTTGGTTATGGATGAGGAGGGTAGTATGGAAAAGTTTATTTATATCTTTAATAAAAACAGCAAACAGCGCAATTTCACGATTGCGTCACACCAACTATCCAATGACATTGTCAGATAAAGAGCAACTGGCACTAGAAAAAGGGACAATTTTCTGGGTTTGTAGAGATGTTCTTCCCCAAAAGACGTTGTCCAGGATCACAATCATCTTATTGATCCCAATTCAACGGAAAAAATTAAGTTTCGGGGGTGGGCTCACAATACTTGTAATATAAAAATTAAACAAGAACTCTTTCTTCCGGTTTTCATACATAATTCTAACTACGATCTGAAGTATGTACTACCAGCAATGGCACATCTTCAAAGAAATAGAACAGTGGATGATGCATGGGTGATAGACAGCTTTTCCTACAAAATCATTCCTAAATCATTGGAAAAGTTGCTTGTTTTGGAATTTATGTGGAAATTTGTTGAAGACGACGTTGAGTACACGAATAAAATTCGCTTTTTAGATTCCTTTTCCAGCAATGGCAGATCTTCAAAGAAATGGAACAGTGGATGATAGACAGCTTTTCCTACAAAATCATTCCTAAATCATCGGGAAAGTTGCTTGTTTTGGAATTTCTGTGAAAATTTGTTGAAGACGACGTTGAGTATACGAATAAAATTCGCTTTTTAGATTCCTACAGTTTTTTCACCAAATCATTGAGCGAATTAATTCAAGTGCAGAAAAACGATGACGGCTAAAACGCTTTCCCCATTCTCAAGAAACAATTTCCAAATGATTTATATGATTTGTTGACGGTCAAGGGCATATATCCTTATGATTATTAATGTTCCATGTCGAGATTCGCCAAGGAAACTATTCCCCCGATTGAATCGTTTTACGATAGTCTAATGATCGTAGGTGCACCCCCGATGAATACCGTTTTGCTAAAAAAGTGTGGGCAGAGGGAGGGTGTAAAAATGGGTTTGACTACTGCAATCTGTATTTGTCGATTGATGTGTTAACTTTGTTAGAAATTATGTGTAGAAATACGGACAAAATCTATGGGGAATTCAATCTTGATTTGGGCTATTATTTTTCATCTCCTCATCTGGTGATGGACCTCATCCTAGGAATTAGTGGGGAAAAAATTGGGCTAATCAGACATCGATCAGCACCTGTTCATCGAAAGGTCAATGAGGGGTGGATTTGTTTTTCAAGGGGATCGTATCTTGGAAACTGATCCAACAGGAGAGAAGACGGGGACAAAATTGGATGCAGTTTTCCTTGATATGAATTCTCTACCCCTCGGCCATGTCCCATTATGCGCTACCTTGCGGTGACTATAAATAGCTCAATGACCCTCGAGCTCCCCTATTTCCCCAACATTGACAGTGTTGAGGAGAATGGGCCAGTTGGATGGTTTTTTGAAATTAATGGGGAGATACCAGTTGAGCTTCAAGATTCAGTGAAGGATTTTGTTATCCCCTGCATCAATAGACCTGTGAATAAGGACTCTTTGAGCCCTCGCAATAGGCGTTTAGTCGAGGTGAACGGATTGCATTGGTCACCTTCAAAACAAAAACTTATTGCTGACCTTCTGCCAAAAAAAATATAGTTGTACATTATGTGACTTTAAAATGGATGTGAAACAACGGTTTCATCGGCACAAGGGTTCATAGAGCACTCCAGTTTAATCAAAAACCTTATCTGAAAACGTTTGTTGACACTTTTGTCAAGAAACGTTGTGAAGCGCAGACGAAAGCCGAAAAAGAAATTTATAAGCTCATTTGAATTCTATTTACCTAAGATTTAATTCGTATATCATTTGTAAATTTTTAAAAACCTTTCCTTTCAAAAGAAAAATTGTGTCCTGTGAACCTAGTAAAATCACTCTCAATAGGTTTCAATCACGAAGAAACAAAAACATCGCTTACTATCATAAGCAAGCTGATATTCATTATTCAAAATTTTTGTCAGGAATTTTGTGTTAACAACTAGAAATTCAATCTCCATGAATTTAGTAAAAACAATTGTTATGATTAGTGAAGCAAATTGCACTAATTATTTTCATTATTATCTTATTCAGTTAATAATCATAGTTGTTGCAAGAGTCGCCGTCGGGGTTCTCAGGGTAAATTTTACGGCAGTATTATGTGTGTAATCACGAGCAAAATCAAAACTTATTACTTTCTTGTTCGTGCAGGGAGAAATCGAAATGGAGGCGTTACGCAAACACACTTTAATTCGGGGGGGGGGGCACTTTAATTGTTGATATGGAAGGAGAAAAAAGTTCTTCACTTACAATGATTTATTTAGTCCAGGTTTATTGCTACCAGCACTTCAATCAAATCCATCGCCAAGCGACATAGGAAAATTCAGATTGTCGAGAAAAGGGAGAAAGTTACACAACACCAGCAACCAATGTATGGGATGCATGCCCATTGACTGAGGCTGAAGAGCAATGCTTCATAGAACATACTGCCTCGGTTGAACGATGGTCGGGTTTTATTGAGAATTACAATCAAGAGGGACAGGTACTAGAGTTGGATCCCTATTTTACATTTTCATTCTGAAAATTATATTTTCTTCGAATTAAACCATTTGTTTTATATGTCATTCTCTTGTTCTAACTAAACCTTTAGGAATAAGACTTCATTTTCCTGACTAAGTCAAACATATTTTGAACATGATCTGTTGTCATTGTGAAAAAACTATACCTATTTAACATTTTTGTTTCTTTTAGTTGTTCAAGTGGTGGGACAATGAATATGAAAAATTTACATAGTTTATTAACTTTATAAAAATAATAGTTATTTCACATAAAAAAATAAGGCCTTTTTTTATAGATTAATGAAATAGCACCGCCATTGGGTTATGAAACATCAGCATTTACTGAACTAGTTCTAACACCACCAATGGAGTTTAGAGACAAACCTACATTAGTTCTAGACAATATTGAATGGCATAGATGTTTTCTTAATGATTTTTTTGGGGATATGGCTAGCGTAGATGATTTAACTTGTGACTTTGATATGATAGAGGATCCAGAATGGGTAGATAGATTCATGCGTGAGCATTTAGGTGGTGTTAGTAGTGCAACTGAACCGGGTCCCCATATAGAAATTACGTCACAGGACAATACAGGCTGGCTCGATCAATTGTCCCCAAACACACTGGAAGACATGCTAACTAGCCTAAGGGACTTTATGCCATCTCCAACCATTGCAATTGAACAGACGGGGGATGGTGTTATTGACAATTCTATGTCACCCCCCACCATTCCGCTTAATGATACACCTAGTGCTAGTAATAATAGTAGTAGTAGTAGTAATACAACAATGCAAATTATTGGATCTAATTTTTCTGGGGATATTTTTGACGATAGTTTTATAATTAGTGAATTGGATCCTGTGCAAATAGGTGCGGGAAATGAAAATAGTGGCATGTCTCCGGAACTACGTGAATTTTTTTTGTTAAAGTCTGCTTTAGGTCACTTACAAACACATAGGGTAGATTTTAACCCTCCCGAAGAAAATGTGATTGACGATGGGGTCTTTTTAACAGACCCTGTAACTGTTCTCCATAGCTACATTGACCAAATCTGAGCACAAATTGAGATTCAGATTCAGAATTGGGGGGTCAAGGGGGGGTCAAAGCATCAGTAAATCAAAAAGTTTATTTACAAAATGCTATGTTCAGACGCATAGGATTTAGGAAAAATCCTTTAAGGATTTTGTTGTTATGACAAAATACTTAAAGGTTTTTCATTAAAGAGCAATAGGTTTTATGCTTGAAATTTTTTCAAGTTGTAAGCAACATCCTTACAAGCAAAAAGCCAAAACCTTAAAGTTTTTTCCAACACATGCGCATTGTTAAGAAGAAACAGATTAAAATCACACTACGGTATTGAAAACAAGTATTGAAAATGGTTTGGCTATCTTCGAAAGGGGTTAATTTAGGAAAATGAAATTTTCAGGGATGGGTCTACAGGCTAAAGTATGTCCCAGGAATATATTTTCAAGTAGGCTACCTACCTCCACTCCTCACTCTAGAGGGTCCAGAAATTTGCCTACGTGACAGGTCTATTAAACTTTTGACAAAACAACATTTTACCTTAATTTTTAGTTATCAGTTTCTTTTTCTCTGGCTTCAGTTCTGAAAATACAATTCCTGTTATTTGAGAAGAATTTTAAGCCATTTCAATGTTGTTGTTTTTTTAGGAAGTGTATTTGTATATCTTCAAAACCTTGCAATTCAGTAGTAGATAGTAGCTCTCAAGATATTACTTTTGTAGCACAGTATTTACAAAAGGTGAATTCCCTTTTGAGCAGAGTGAGTTGATGTGCATGTAAGTACTTCCTGCTACCTTCCCAAGGATCATTAAGGCTCTGGATAAATCTCTGAGCTTTATTTACCCTATTTAGCTGCTTTTTAAGATCAGCAGAAGCCACTAATCTAAAATTTTAGCCATCTTTTTCATTTGGAAAGAAATTGGAGAGAATTCCTTTTCTCAATCAATCTGCTAGACAAGACAAAATTCCCTTGTTATATTTTCAAACAACCTTTTGTAAAGTCCTAATTGCTCCTCTGGGAATTATTACCCTTTTTTTAATCATGATAAAAATCTACTTCTTTATTACATTTATCAAATAGCACATATAATTTTCTACATTTTAGGAGATTGCAATTGCATTGGAATTACTTTTACCAAAGAGTCAACAATTATACATACCTTTGTTGGAACATTTCTTTTGTCCCAAAATATAGCATTTCAATGAGCAGTGGCAGTGCAATATTGGCAGTGCAATTCTGTCACTTCATTACAATAAAATAATGGAGTCAAGTGAAATGTTTAGTACATGCTATGCTATTTAAAATTTCATCACTTGTGAGGCTTAATTTTTTTTCTTAAATATTTGCAAGAAAAAGTTAACTTTGCTGCTGCATTTTTCCTTTATGTCCCAAAGCACAGCATTTCAATCACAAGGTCCTTTTCATAATTTAAGTCAACAATCTTGAGCATTATGTTTTCTGATCTAAACAAATTAGTGATCAAACACTATCATTTGATTTCCCATTCAACTGAATTCACATACAAGGGCTACTACCATTGTTGTGTCCCAGGCAACTAACCCCCCCCTTCAAGTCTATGCCAGTTATAGTATTTGAAAACATTGAAATATTTCCTGTCTTTTTATCAAATTAACATTTTTATCTATAGCACTATCATATTAACCCTCATATTTAGATTTATTAATATTTTGCCTAATCCATGGGAGCCTTATTTGAATAATTTTATTTTGTTGTGTACTATGGACCGATTTACTAACCTATATTTTAAATTTGAACTTTTGTATAAAATTGAATCAATTTGTGGCAAAAAAGAAAAGTGGGTCATTGCATAATTAGCCTAATAATAGATTCAGTAACTAAAGCTATTAACTTAGAAATTTGAACACATTAGCTTAGTTTTGACCTAGTACAAATATCAAGTTTTCACATCAATTTCAGCATTAGTTTCAGAGCAAACACCCAGTAAACTTGATTGTTGATACTTGTTGTAATATTACTATATACCTTCAGCTAAGTTATTAAGGTCAGCATTTTAGACTAGGCTAGGTTGATTGAAAGAAACATTGATGATGGCATTTTTACTTATGTGGAAAATAGTTGAGTGTCATTATGACTCAACTATTTGTGACTCAAATAGTTGAGTCACACAGAGGCATCATTTGAGGAAGGGGGGGTAGAGTCATTGAACTCTATCTCTTATTTTGGTATTTCCATTGGAAAAATGATAATATTACCACCTTAGGTTTTGAGAATACTTTTGTGAATTAGTGCTCCTGACCTTTGATCACCTTTAAAATCTGTGAGTTATAGAAGTGAAACCTTGCAAAATAGATCTTCAGCTTAAATGAAGTACAACAAAAATTGTTTTCAGCTTCACAACTTTGCTCAATCCCAACTTATAAGGTTTTAAAGATATGCAAATACATTTTCTAAATTTTGTAAATAAAACTTTCACATGGCTTAAAATTTGATAAGTGTTTACCAAATCATATTATTGAGTTATGACTAAAGTGAATATACCACTCGATGCCTTTTTTATGCTCTTTATGAATATAATAATCATTTTTGTTAGAAATGAATTTTAGCCCCCACCCTTATTTATACCAATTCAGGGTATATATTTGCACACTAGGGGGGTAGGGGAAAGTTTAAACTTACCTCTCATTTACATCAGAAATAAAATTATACCCTCCAAATATATACCCTGAGTTGGTATATATAGGGGTGGGGGCTAAAATTCATTTTTGACAAAAATGATTATTATATTTGTAAAGAGCATAAAAAAGGGCATCAAGTGGTATATTCACTTGAGTCATAACTCAATAATATGATTTGGTAAATATTTACCTAAAATTTTGCTCAGATAACTGAAATTGCATTTTCAGAGCTAAAGCCAGAGAAAAAGAAACTGATAACAGAAAATTAAGGTAAAATGTTGTCAAAATTTCAATGGGTATAGACCTGTCATGTAGGCAAATTTCAGGACCCTCTAGAGGGAGAAGGAGTGGAGGTAGGTAATTCAAAATACTTTCCCAGGACATATTTTAGCCTGTAGACCCATCCCTGAGAGTTTCATTTTCCTAACCTAACCCCATTCCAAGATAGCCAAAAGTTGCTAAAGTAGAATTTTACCTAACCCCTTTCCAAGATAGCCAAAAGTAGCTAAAATAGAATTTTACTGTACATTTGAAGGTAGTTGAGCTAGGTGAATGCAATTATCAGGAATGAATCCAGTTCATTGAACATAAACTGGAATCTCCATCTTAACCCATTTTCCTAAACCAGCAGCCTATATTAAAATCTATGAATGTTTTGCCTAGTACTTCAGAAGTTAATTCTAAGAACAAATTTTGCTGTATAGGCTAATATTGATTGATTGCCTAGCCCATATTTTATATTTGACTGTGGTATAAAATTGACTTTAGTTATGGCACAAAAAGGAAAGTGGGTTTGTAGTGTGTAATTTTTTATCAATTACCAAAAGATACGTTTGATATTTGCTATGCCAGTGTCATATTTTAACCAGTCATTATGATTGTTTTAACAAACTAATGATTGGATGAGTTTAGTATTGATTATATCTAATATGTCCTCATTAAATTTTGTTGGCTGAATGAATTTCCTAAGTGCATCCAAAATTATGTTAAACATTGTCCAAGCAGAAGTATAGCGATTGCATGCTAAACTTCACTTGAATTGAGCATACCCTAAATATTAACCAATTTGGAAAATTTTTTGCCCATGTTGTTAACTTTTGATGCAGACAAAAATGGCAGGGTGGGAGGTTTATAATTCTGAAGTGAAAATATAAGGACCACCCTAATATACAGGGGGTATTTTTTTCTGTTAAAAAAAAAATATTTGTCTAAATTTTAGAAAATATATTTACCGTCTCTCCATTTATATGTTTGTGAATGAATGCCATTGAAAACTTAACTATTACCCTTTGAAGGTTGTCTGAAGTATCTTATTGAACCCTTTTTGGCTCCAAAGGACATTGACTCTAGACAATCCTTGTTTTTTAACATTGCAGCTCTTAGAAATAAATGTGCAACACATAAGGAGGTCCAAAGAAAATGTATTGAGTCACATAACTTTGCTTAATTCAGTTTTGTAAGATATTTAAAGAATTTGACAAAATAAATTCTGAATAAAAATATAAATTTTCTCAATAGTTTAAAATCCTACTCAAATAAAGTGAGGTAAAGTGAAGCAGTATAAACTTTAGGAATATTATGTGTTTGTAAGGCTGTTATTTTGGAAATGTTTGTCTATATTCAGAACAAGGTTGTAATTTGCTATAGGACAGGGGGCAACTGTCTTCCAGACCCTCAGTTTGCCCTCCTCCCTCCCCACAGCTGAAATTTAGTTTCTTCAAAATCCATGTCAAAGCTAAGATAGTCTGCATAATCATCCAAAGAAATAGGCCAATTTTCTTTAGTATATCTATGCCTTTATGGCTCATTTTTCAGTTTTCACTGTGTTTGGAAATACTTGTTCCAACTTTCCCCCTCCAAAGATATTGAAAAAATTATGCCACCAATTGAGATGTGTGGTAATTATATATTATTGCGTTGTACTATTAAAAATTTAGTTTTGTCCAGGCTTTAGTTTTTTCTAGTCCATTCATTTCCACTTATTGTAAAAGCATAACTTCCATCTATTAGGGGGCTGGGTGAAAAGAGATTTAATAATATATTTAAGTGAGTATTTTTGAATTTTTAAATGACTTCAGAATTTGGAAGTGTTTGCTTTTGAGTAGACTAAACTTGTATAATGTAAATGTATCAGAATTTTGAAAATATCTTTTTTCCAGACAAATTAAAAAGATATTTTCAAAGGTCATGTCAATCCATTGGAATTCAATAGGGCAGTATAATTTTCACAAACTGGTTTAATAAACAAGTCAGGGTCATGTAGTAAAGGAGCTACCAACATGGAATTGGGTTGCACATAAACAGCAGGACTTACAAAGAATGATGAAAAAGTTTCATTAAAAATATAAAACACATTTACCCTTAAGAAACCAAGGATATATCACACTTGAAATGCTGCAGGCTTCTGGAGATTTTTGGTTTACAATAGTTGCTTTGTATCAGCTTCTGTTTAACTTTAGGCCAAGTCATCATTTCCATTGAAGACGACAGTCCAAGTTGATTTTTTTTTTTTAATACAAACCCTGAAACACAATAAAGTTAAAAATACTTTAGAGAGCACCATAAACTACTCCAAAATTAATAAGTAATGTATCATAAAAAGATGAGTGCATAAAAGTTCCAATGTTACTATATGGTTTTCCATCAAGTTAAATTTCTCTCTGCCAATGTCTGTTACAAATTATAATATTTACTGGTTAAAAAGCCCCACCCACCCCCCTTCCAAAAAATGAGTGATCTGTTGATTACATTGACTCTTCCTGATTCATGGACATCCCAGTAAAATTTTGACAGTTTGGTCTCTTTGTATAGAGTTATTAATTTCCCCTATTGAAATTAGTTGCAAAACTGTCGCAACAGCTGTTCCACAATCTCATTAAGTATTTTTTATTAATTACTTGTCATATCATAACAAAATAAATTTTTTTTTTGTTTATGTTATGTTTCTACAAAATATTTTCTTCCAACTCAAATAGCTGATTCTTTTCAGGTTTGGAAGAATGAATACCATAACCAACATGAAGCAGTCAGTTTATGTGAATTTGATTATCTTAGTACAAAATCATCCTTGTTTATATGATACAAGTGATCAACTATATAAAAATACAAAATATAAAAATGACAGATGGTCGGAAATAGCCAACAGTCTTGGATACCAAGGTAAGCTTCAGTAGACCAGGCCTATTCTATTTATTTTATTTATGCTATTGCAAACTTTTTGATTAAGGATTTCTTGCCATGTTTGAAATTAGTTGTTTAAAGAGAATAAAACTTGAGTTTAAACTCATGTGAACTTCCAGAGCCTCTGAAAATTTATTCATTTTGCTAAAAAAGTTTCTCCTAGAATGTTTAAATCATCAGAAGAATCTATGTCTAGGAATTTTTATTCTCTGTTTGATTCTGTATTCTCCCATTGCCTTTGATGTGCTCCATAGAACAAAGTCCATCAAATCGTCTACATAAATGAGGAAAGAATGAAAACTCTAAACTCCTGATTATATATAAAAAACAGCTTATTTTTTCCCTAATTTTTTATTAGTTTTTTGGGGGGATAAAAAAGTAAAGGTTGTAGATGAGTTTAATGCCTGTGCCACATCACAGTCACATCTATTGATAAAGAAAACCAAATATCATGAATGACAAGGCAATTTTCTTGATTTTAGCATCATTCCTTATTTAAAAAGCAAAGTTAAAATTGCAACAAATTAGTTTAAAGACTTTGCACCAACAGTAATTTGTGTCCAACTGTTCTCTACTAATACTGAGTCTTCTTAACTTTTTGAAAGTAATGGTTATGTTTCCTTTGTCTTTTTGATTTCTTTCATATATATTTAATTTGCATAAATAATCTTTTTGCAACACAGGTATAAGAAATGTTAAAAAGTTGGCTTCAATTCCTGAAAATCTCATAATCAAATACATAAAAGTGGTGTGTATAAAAATCTATTGAAAATATTTCTGAAAGAAGGAAGTTTCCTTCTTCCTAAACATTTAATATATTTAAACGTATTAAAAATAAAAGATGTGCTTTTTAACCAATTACAATAAAGAACTACTTTAAAAACTTAGTTTTTGAAAAATAACCTGTTCCCTTGATATGATCTTTAATTTGATATTGAATATAGTTAATCTCATTGAGCAATGAATTCCTATAAGCTCAATCAATTCTATTCATTAAAACTGAGGGTACTCGGCTGCAATTGCTTTTATAATAGGAAATGTTGGAAAAAGTAAAATTGGTATTATTGGACACTTATTAAAGATAAAATAAACATACCCTAGAATGGGTACCTTGAAAATGAAAAGATACCACTGAGGAGCTGTCATACCTTTATATCATTTAGAAGACTTAAATCCCATGTATTTTAGATGTAATTTATTAGGCAGTGCTAGCATCAAGAAAATTATATTAAGTTTGGACCTACACATTAAGAACAGCCATCTACCATTCTATGTTAATAAGTCAAGGGTAGCATTTTCAGGGTTTTTGGTGATCTTGTATTGGTTCTTTTTGGATACAAAGATCTCGTAAAGTTTCTGAACTCATGAAATATATTACATAGCCTTTTGCTTTAAATGCTGCTTGCTTGATATTCTGAATAAGCTTTGGAAAAGTCTGAAGTACACCAGATTCAGATCTTGCAAATCCTGCCAGGAAATAAATTGACCTTGTGATTTTAAAATACTTTTGTCAAAATATTGTGTCTCTAAGACAAGAGGCCTTAAAGTGAGATATATTGTCTATAATACACAACTTGTAGTCAAGACCCATTGTTGGGGTCAGTAAATCATCCGCATTAAGTCATTTTTTTTAACTCATGGACAAGGTTTAAATTCACATTCTTCTCAATAATTGTGAAATTTAGAATGTTATTTTTGCAGCAAACTGGAAATATGCTACAATTGTCGCATGATTTTATACAATAAAACTGTAATACTTTCTTTTATTTTTCAACTACAATTCCTTTATTATACTACCTTTCTTGTCAATTTTCTAGTGGAATGGTGTAAATCCACATGGACCTATCTGCGGAATCAGTTTATAACAAAAATAAATGCAAAGAATTCCAAAAGAAGTGGAGATGGTGGTGACAATCTTGATTTTCAGAAATGGCCTCATTTCAGGGCAATGCAGTTTCTAAGGAAATATCATAATCCTCGAAAGTAAGTTTTACAGTAAGTTTGGTATTTTCTACAGCATATTTTAGTCTTGTTCATAATTTACTGTAAAATCTTTGTTCTTGTTTTTTTGTTCTTTGCTATATAAAATTTATGGTCCAAATAAGAACTAAATGTCTAAGAGAAAGCAGCTAAGAAATGATGGAAGGGAATGCAGTTGCCCTCTGGTGATTTTACAGTACCTCTTCAACATGTCCTGAAAGTTTCAACTTAATATCCTTAGTTGTTCTTTATATATTAGTTGTTCAGTATTGAACAAGAGTTCAGTATTGAATTAGAGTTTATAGAGTTAACAGCTAAATAAGTTTCAATTCAGTCGGATAAAACACATGCTTAAAATCTCAACAGCTTAGCTTGCGTAACTAACAAGTTTGACCACTACTGTGTATTAGTGAATTGTTATAGCTGTGACGTCAGAATCTTTTAATTAGAGACATAGCGATCTATCATTCAACGAGTGAACTTAAATGACTAGTTATACCGGTCTTAGACTCTATCATTTGGATACTGCTTGGATACTTGCCAGTGGGTCTGTATTTGATGAAATTCTAAATGAAAACATAAATCTCACCTGAGAGCGGATTTTATAGCTAAAGAAATATGTCGTCAGTCAGCCAGAAAACTTTTGATGATGGAATGAAGGCACTGGGAAAGAAACTGGATCTCATAATTAACCAACAAAAAGAGTTTGCTGTTACATTGTCCTCGATTTCGGATGAGGTTCAGACTTTGAAAAATGAATCGAAGTCTCGTGATGCGAAGATTGCTAGTCTAGAAAGCCAGCTTGAGGAGCAAAAGTCAAAGTTTGATACAATCGAAACGAAACTGCTGGAAATCGAAGCAAAAGACCGAAAACTCAACTTAATCATCTTCGTATTACCGAAAGAGAAAAACCAACAGTCAGTTCTCACGAACGTGTACGTTTCTGACATCAAAAATGGAAATCAGTGATAAAATCCAAGTATCACAGTGCTACCAAGTGCCTCAGAAGTCAATTGTGTCTAGTCGTAAGGCGATCACCTCTCCAGTTTTTGTAACAGTGTCGACAGAAAAAGATATTCTATCAATCTTCAGTTCAATATCAAAGCTGAAAGGAACTGGGGTCCGGATTTGTACGGACTTGCCACCCAAATTAAACTCTATTAGAAACGAGTTACTATCTAAGGGTAAGGAAATGCGTGAGAATGGATCCGCTCAACTCACACGAGTGAAACAAAAAGGGGCTAAACTCTGGCTAGAGTATAAATCGGATTCTGAGTCGCAGTGGGCAAAAGCATAAGAAATATTAAAGGCGACTAGTGTATGATGTTAGATCAATCCCGCTCTAGATTGATAATTGTTTCGTTTTTGTGATGAGATATGTTGATTTTTATTTTTATGTGTTATTTAGGCTAGCTCGGTTCAAGTTTATTTTGATTATTTCTACCCCAGTTATTTCTGTTCTACTTATACCTTCTCAACTTGGATCTTCTCGAAGGATGATAAGCATAGTAGGTTTTCATGACTCGGCAGTGGTACGGGCTCCTTATCACGCGGGCTTATTGGCGTGGGGTGGGATCTTTCGAATATTACTTAGTTGACTTTAAAGTTTGCGGGTGCGGGGGGGACCGATAGACTGGTGGCTTTGGAGGGGAAACCCCTTAACCTATCTTTACTTTCTGAAACTTTTCATGTATTTGGTCAAAGAGAAAATAACACTTTTTCTAAAATAAAACCGTCATCGTACGTTTCTCCTGATGAAATAAATAGACTTGAAGATAATTCATTGCGAATGGGGTTTGTGAATGTACAAGGACTCATGAGTTCTATTGATGAACTAACAAATTTATTGCCAGCAAATCAAATTGACATTTTGGGGATTTGTGAAACATTTGTCAATGATAAGATATATTACAATGTGAAAATCCCTGGATATAATTTCGTTTATAATAATCGACTAGTCAGTGAAAAAGATGGCCTTGGGTTATTTTTGAATGATGGAGTGCAGTTTAAGTGACTGCCTGAACTTGAAAAATATAATGTTGAAAAAGTGTATGAAATACAGGCTGTTGAATGTCGGCTTGGGACTAAAAGAAATTCAAGTTTGTGTTGTGTATAAGCCCCCGTCGGCCCCAATACCACTTTTTTTGCAATCTCTGGAGTCTTTACTGGCATCTTTGGATGATAAGGATGTTGTGGTTATGGGAGATTTTAATATAAATCTACTGGAATTTAAAGAAAATACCCATACAACAGAATTTATTACATTAATGACATCGAATTCCCCAATTCCTTCGTGTACAATTCCAACGCGTGTTGCATCGACTAGTGCAACTCTCATTGACAACATATTTTGAACAACACCAGCCACGTCTTCACAGGTTGTTCTGACGGATTTCTCTGATCATTTTTTGTTAATTTCTGATGTGAGATACCAGATTCATAAAATAAAATCCCCAGAAACAGCAACACGGATTATTAATAAAAAAAATCTAGTATGTTTAAAGGATAAACTGAATTTAACTGATTGGTCTCTTGTATTTGATGCTGATGAAATAAACTCTGCGACGGATTATTTTTTAGAGGGATTTCATACTGCACTTGATGAGTCGTGCCCAAGAGTAAAAAAAGAAAACGGAAATATAATCAACCCATCCAACCATGGGTATTGCCAGCCCTTTTGACATCAATAAAACATAAAAACAATCTCTATAAGACTTTAATATCTTTTGAAAGTGAAGAAAATAGAAGAACCTTCAAAAATTATAAAAACCTACTTTCAAAAATATTACGTAATGCTAAAATGAAATTTTATTTCGATTCTTTTAATGAAGTAAGTAAGTCCCCAAAGAAAACTTGGGCACTAATCAACTCATGTTTAAATCGATCGCGGACGTCTTCTTACCATCAAACATACGGGACGCCCATGGTAATACAATTGAAAGCGAACTAGAAATGGCAAATTATATAAAGTTTCATTTCGTGTCAATCGGGCAGTCAGTAGCTAATAAGCTCCAACGAAATATGTCCAATGGGCAATGAAATTATCCTACGTACCTAGGAAGTCCTTCTGAGAATTCTATATTTTTAACTCCGGTAACACAAGAAGAGCTTGCTAAGGTTGTTTAGCTTTTAAATAATGGAAATTCCCCGGGGATCGATGAGTCGTCGACCAATATTGTTAAAGCCATTTTACCTAGTATTAATAAAGTTATTTGTCATTTAATAAATCTGTCATTTAGATCGGGAACTTTTCCGGATTCTTTTAAAAAAGCGAAAGTTTTACCTAGCGGTAACACTTTAGCTTTTGTGGTGACCGGACTAATTGCTCAAATTATAGACCCATTTCTATTCATTTGGGTTTTTCTAAAGTAATGGAGCGATGTTTTATAATCGAATGTATAATTTTCTCTGTTCAAAAGATTAGTTTTCAAAAACTCAATATGGATTTAGAAAAGAGCATAGTACGCAGGATGCTATATTAACTATGGCACAATTCATTCACGAGTGTCTGGACAAAAAATAGACCCCGGCAAGTATGTTTTTGAACCTTGAGAAGGCGTATGATTTGTTAAGCCATGAAATATTGTTGTATAAATTAAACCTCGGTTAGATACGAGGACCAGAGCATGATTTTATCGCATCTTACCTAAGTCATCACTCCCAAATGACTATGATCAACGGTAGAGTTTCGGATCCATGTCTGTTGTCATATATTGGTATCCAGCAAGATTCAGTCCTGGTACCACTGCTTTTTATAATATATATAAATGACCTTCCATCAGCGACAGAAAACCTTGGTCTGAATGTTCTTTTCGCTGATGATACCGGATCATCACTTACTAGATATTCGGACGAGGATCTCAATGAGAAGCTGCAAATCGTATTTTCACAACTTCTTGTATGGCTAAAAGCTAATCGTTTGTCACTAAATGCATCAAAAACCAAATTTATCATTTATAGTAGAATTGGGCAGAATGCACGAGGAATTTCAACAATATTTGATCATACTACAAATATTCAAATTCAAAGGGTAACTTCGTTCCGGTATCTGGGTATTATTATTGATGAAAATCTGTCATATAAAGAACATTGTAATAGATTACGGGTTAAAGTTGCTCAAGGGGTTGGTATAATGCGAAGGTTTCAGCATTTTTTTTCCATATGAAATCCTACGTCTAATTTATTTTGCGTTGGTTCATTCCCATCTTACGTATTGTCCTCTGATATATTTGGCAACATTCAGATGTTATGTGAAACCGATACAAATTCTTCAAAACCGGACTCTTCTAATTTTAAAGAATTATTTACCATCACCGTCTTCGTATCCTAATAAGAGTAAAACTGAAATTCTATATCTTGTAACTAATATTTTGCCTGTTTCACAGATTTTCACCCTCAATTCTTTTTTATTTAAGGTAAAATACGACCGGTCGGAACTACCTACGTGCTTTCGTTCAAATAATTTTTTCCCTGTGCAACATGCCCATTCTTATGAAACCCGACATAAATGGAACATTCAGCACCTAAAATTAAGCACAGAGAGATCACGGTTCTCGCCATTATTTTCAATCACGGGTTCATGGTGTATTCATCTACCATTTATTGATTGCAGCAAATCTCTTCCAAATATAAAAAAGCTACTTCATTCTATCCTTATAAATAATTTTAAGAATTAATAATTTATTGAAAATCTGGGTACATTTGATAATATTGTTTTGTTGGGTGTTTTACCCTGTGAGATGCCGGTCATCGGTTATCCCTTATTCGCCCGTTGTTGTTTTTTTTGTTTTTTTTATTGGTATTTTCGGTGGATCTTTGCCCGGTATCGGTGGGTTTGTGGGGTGGGTGCCCGTCTATTGGTGAGTCATGGAATAACTCTTATTTATTTTTTTGTTGTCAAATAGGTTTATTCCGATTAATGTACCGGGTTTTTGTCATTCGACCTTGTGTCTCCGGCGTTTACCCTGTATTTATGTCTATTTTGTACAGATATTTTAAAATTAAACCTTGAACCTATATTGCAAATGTACTTTTTCAAAAAACATGATACTTAAGCGTCTTTTAACCCTTTTTTCGGAGGGGAGGGATTGCAACCTCAGAGGAATAGTTATTTGACCTTTGGACTATTAGAACAAAAATGTTATATCAAAATTTTTAGACATCCTTGATATAAAAAATGTGTAGGAGGTGGACTGGTTGCTCTCAAATCATGTTGAACTCTTAAAACAGCACACTAATTTTTTATTTCCGATTGCATGTGCCCCCTCTAAATTCTATGACCACCTCTTTCATAAGAATTGACTCTGAAATACAAAATTACTAAGCATTGCTTCTGATAAATGTATTTCTTATTTAGTATATGTATTTGTTCAGCCCCAGCCAAATAGTACCAGCATTAGACAGAATTTTTGCTATTTTAACTCAAGAATATAAAAAGGTAAAATGTTAACACTAACAAGTCAGACATTATACTTTTCAACCAAAGTCTGGTTCCCAAAGTATTTTAATCTAGTCTTGATGGCTTATAAGAAAAGAGCAATATTTAGTATTGGTGACTTAAAACAGGTATAAAGCTATTAGTCTGTAATTTTCAGTGTTGTATGTTCATTACCTATGGCAGAATGCTCGGTGACCTCCAAGCTTTTTCTTGTGTAGTTTCTTGGCAAAAGAAACAAAACAACTCCTAAAAATTCACTTCTGGACTACTTAGCAAGAAATTTTTGAGTCATAGCTATCAGCTGATTATGAGTGTACCATCAAAATTTATTTTTGCATGTCAGTAGTAATACATTCCCCTAATAAAAAGGAAAATTTCTATGATGATGTAGTGTTCCTTAAACACATACTGTACAAACAAATTAAATGATCCTCCATTCAATTGTATATTATTCATAAGTTTTATTTTGTAGGACGTCAGGAAATTTCGGAAACGAAGAAGAAACCATCACCATCCAGCTATCTGATGGTGATTTTACTCCAACTACGCCTGATTTTAATTTGGAAGAAGCTGATTTTGGATCTTCTTTTGCTGCCTCCTCTCATTCTGTTTCAACAACATCAAGTACCTACATTTTTCAGAATAATCTAGATGCTTCAAAATGTTCAAAGGTATTTGAAGGTGACTCCATTGCTAACTCCCTTTATAAAAAAAATTCGTATACTTCCAACAGATTTGGAATCCTCCCCTTCCACCTTTCCTAGTGTCCCAACTGCATCAAAGCCCAATCCTTCTATTTATCTGCCAAAAATGCCTTATTCCCGCACAATCTACATAGGAAAATCTTCACCAACCACGCAATACCCTGCTGCACCACATACTTTTTTACAGCCTGAGTGTTCTCCAAATCCCTTGTGTTCAACATCCATTATGCAAAATAAACATGCTTCTGTTAAGTCTTTCAAATTTTCCAGCCCTCCCAAACACCAGCCACAGTACCGGAATACTCCAACATTTAATATTTTTGAACCCTCAAATTCACCTTCAGCAGCTCCTAAAACCCCATGTGGTTCAAAAACAACTAAGAAAAGAGGGCGTCAAGTTGAGTCAATAGAGACACCAGTAGAGGATACCACAAAGGCATTTTTGGAGAATAGAGCAAGGAGGAAGATTAATTCGGACAGTTCTACAAATTATGGATTTTGCTGCACCTTAGCCCAAAATTTAGATAAATTGCCTGTTTTAAATCAAAACCAAATTCAAAAGGCAATTTTAGAACTAGTTGAAACAGAATTTTCTTCTTTTGATTTCAACGCATCTTAATTTTCATTATTAAACCTTTTATTCGATCTCTGCTGTATAATTTCGTCTTAATTTTTATTATTAAAAATTTTTATCTGATCTCTGGTCTCCAATTTTATTCCTTTAGAATTCAAGGTGCTGTTAATTTCCTTCCTGGGCTGTTGGGATTATACAGAATAGAAAATAGACTATCATATATATTAAACTGACATTGAATACAAACATATTGATTTATAAATTAAATAAAATCCTGGATAAGGCATGAAAAGACCTGAAATTGAGTTGATTGGCAAACCCTATGTTTGCTTTGATGTCTTTGGTGCTTCACAAGTTTTCAAACTTTAAGGTAAAGAACAGTAATTTAGGTAAAACTTTAAGGTAAAGCACAGTAATTTAGATTTTCACAGAGGTAATAATCTTTGTAAGAACTCTTAGAATAAGAATATCTAATTATCTTAAATATCTAATTATAATAAGAATATCACAATGTCTAAAATATAATGCAATTTTTTACCAAAACTGCAGCTTCATCTACAAGATAATATAACA
Source organism: Artemia sp. Qi Xiang Cuo (assembly GCF_049724085.1). Taxonomy (NCBI): domain Eukaryota; kingdom Metazoa; phylum Arthropoda; class Branchiopoda; order Anostraca; family Artemiidae; genus Artemia; species Artemia sp. Qi Xiang Cuo. The sequence continues at coordinate 124,779 of NW_028300590.1, forward strand.
CATGTATCTTCTTTTAGTAAGAAGATACATGAATAAGGTCATCAATGCCTACCATATCTTTGTTAAAAAAGACAAAAGCTTGGTGATATGTATTTCATAATGTCAAAAATCGAAATTGAATACAATAATGATTTGTGTTAATGTTTTTAAATTTTGAAATTTTAAAGATTTGTAATAGTTAATAAAATTATTAAAAACAAAACAAAAAAAATACAGTGTCTTCAAAAAGCAGCTGAAAACTTGGGGAGATGCATACAATATTTTCTGAAATACTTGTGTATGGAAAAGACTATTTTTATCAAATAAGAAAACAATTAAAATAAATGCCATTATTAACTTTAGCATATGATTAAAACTAAAGTTTAAAAGCTGGTACGCTTAACTAGGAGCCAGTTATTCTCTTATTACAATTTTATTCTGATCGAGTATATATTTAAAATAAGACTCCAATCTTAATTTAGATGAAGTTTTCAAGTATTCTGAAGGAAATTGGACATTTAAAGATCCAATTAAGAAAAATTTGAAATATCTTCTAATAAATTCTAATCAAGTGACTATATTTAAATTAAAACTGAAGTATTAATTGTTGATGAAGCTTTTAAGTATGTTGAAGGAATTAAAAAATTGACATTGAAAATATACAATCAAAAAACCTTGTGTAATGGGGGGGTTTTATAAAAAAGTTATTTATTCATATATTTTCAGAGGTTTCCTCATATGGTAAATTTCAATTAATTAATTCAATGGGGAAAATTTGTTAACCTCTAAACTGATGGTTCGCGAGTGGCATACCTAAGTGGAGGCGAGACTTTATGTGTAGGGAGCTTAAATTAACGGTACAAACGGGGAGCTCGCATTAACTGCCATACTGAGTCGAAATCAGATTGAATGGATTTATTTTCCCTTGGAAGCGAGTGGAGCCACAAGGACAAGCTAATTTCGAGAAATAAGAGCATAAAGAGAATAAAATAAGAAGATGATGCATTTATTACTCACAGAACTGGAACAGAGCTCGGTATATCAAAATATTTGCAGTAAATGACACTAAGTTAAGACTGGTCACTGGTTCAATACTATTGTTCTGAACTGACAATCGACTAACTAGATAAGACTCATTCCCAAATAAGACTGACATAAGACTCCAAATTAAGACTCTCTCAATGAGACGGCTCCAAAAAGACTGCCTCGAAATTGCTAAGTTCTCGCTATCTACTCATTCCAATTTCGCCAGAGGTTACGTCCGGGCGTTAATAGCAAGTATACTATTCCGATCCTATTGGTTTCCCTATCTGTCACATGTTACTATTGGACCAATCAGCTAGTTGATTTTAATTAACTTTTGAACCGGCTTATGATTCTTCTAAAATTTCGCTTCGGAATTCTTCCCAGCATGGTACAATTTTTTACTAGATACAGAGTTTAACATTGTATTTAATTTATACAATTTTTGACATATTTTATGCAAATTTCAAACCTAAGATTTATTGTTACAATTGTAATACACTGTTATGCTACTTTTTAAATTTGACAATTAATTGCTACTTAAATTATTTGGGTTTATATTCTGGGCATTTTTTCTTGGAAAATTTTTGGGGTATTGGAAATTGATTCCATTACATATCATCCTTCCCATTCTTAACGATGTCCTCATCGTTGTGTTACCCAACTCTTTCTACTCTTTTAAATTTCGATCTCGCTTCCCCCCTTTTTTTTGACTTGGTATTTGTTGCTTTAATTAACTTAGCTTTGGTAAGATATATTTTTTTTTTCATGTTCCCGATTATTCTACTAGCCTACATGTATTAAAACATCACCTTAAAGTCCACCACCTATACACTCTATTTGACGAAAGGGTCAAAGAGTTTCTATTGACTAACATATTTGATTATATGATTATGTAATAATTATTGTTCCCTCCACCTGATACTAAAATTACTAAAATTCCTTCAACTGATATGCTAATAATTCTACATAGTTCTAACTAATTAAGCACTGCCTTAGCACTGTATTTTATCACTGAAAATGGTACATATTTGCTTTTTCTCTAAACTTAACTATATTTCCACCTGACATCATAATGATACGATACGTCATTGATTCTATTTGGTTCTACATGGTTCTAACTAATCGAGTTCTGCTTTTGCGACTATTCTATCACTTAAAATGGTACATATTTATTTTCTTTCTCTAAACTTGACTATACTTCCACCTGACACTATAATGATACGATACGTAATTGATTCTAATTGGTTCTACATGGTTCTAACTAATCGAGTTCTGCTTTTGCGACTATTCTATCACTTAAAATGGTACATATTTATTTTCTTTCCCTAAACTTGACTATACTTCCACCTGACATTATAATGATACGATACGTAACTGATATCAAGGCACTAATGTATATATAAGATAAATGATTGGGAATAAAAGGTTTCACAATATAATTTTTTAAACTTTATGTATGATTGCAGCATTGGGAAAATGCAATTTACACTTATTTTCAACTGATTATGAAATGTTGTTCAGTATTCACTAAAGTTATAGTTAGATACATAAGATTCACACTTACTTCATCATTCTACGTGTCTATAATACTCACATACGTTGTCACTTTATTTTGGGCTTCCGTCGAACTAATTATTGTGTCGGCTAATTGTTTATGGTTTGTCATCTTGGTGTTTCCTCTTTTGGCACTTGTTGCTTGGGATAAGCGTTTACAATGTTCCTAAGTATGACTATTTGCACAAAATTGTCCGTGCGTAGTTTGTCATGTCAAATACGTTGAATTGATGTTACCGAGTCGTTGAAATGTTCACAAGGTAAATAAATCTTAGGGAATTGGTCACCGGAAACGGGCATCTTGATCGATGGGCAGGGTATCTCTTCTTGGGTATTTTTATACTCGGGAAAGTCTAATACTCGTACAGTCTGTTTCCCGTAAGTTTTTCACATATAGTCTTTCCTTTATTTGGACTATGGGTTATGTAAGACATGGAAGCGTAACTATGGATGGATTAAAACTCTATCTCAGGTTCTATATTTGATGTATTGTCTTTGATTCTTGTTATAATGATATATCATTATTGAGGGATAAAACGATAATGACGGGTTGGTTTCCTTCTTTTAACATTTCGTTTTGGGAAAAATTTAGCGCGTACAGTTTATATTTCCCATAAAATTGATTATGATTGGTTCCTCTTCTCATGGAGGATAGTTTGGTTTCGTTACCTCTAATTGGGTATGTTCAAAACTTGATCTTGGCCTCTTGGTTTAACATATTGTCTTTGATCTGAGGCTTAAGATATACCATCTTTGAGGAATTGGCTCCAAGGTTATTCTTGGTGTTATAAACATTAGATCTTTAGGACTTTGCCGTCTAAGGATAGTTATTTGACGGATATTTATGCAGTTTTATGACATGACTGGTCGGGGTGGATCATTTCATATATGAATATTTATGTATTGAGTTCTTGATTCGCCGATAGTGGTTGGGGTAGTGTTACTTGGTACTAGGCTTGGATGACTTGGATTTTCATCAGGTCATTGTCTTCGGGGGTTTCCTTGGTGAGTACTTTTCGGTGGTTGACAAATGATGAGAGTAGATGCTACTGGGTTGTATCTGTGTTGCTTGCTGGTACACCTATAGTTAATCTTCACTGATTATTCTGCTTCCTAGAATACAAATATCTGGGCAGAATCATATGCTCTTCATAATCACACGAGTTAAGACACGAACAGCAATAATACAATATTATACAGGGACTATTGTTTTTAATAATAGTCATAATTAGTCGTACTAATCACATCAATTTATTATGGGTATATTTAAACTCAACGATAAAATGAATAAAAGCAATCATGCTCTACATGCATATTGTAGCAATACTAGGTTACTACGAGACAATTTAAGTAATCATACGAGAAATGATCATGTCTACAAAAAATATAACACAATATGAAATTTTCAAGATTTGGTGATTATATATATATATACTTGTATAGATGTGCGTTTGACATCTGTTTAATACTTAATACATTTTTAAATGTTATTCAACACTTATCTACTTTAGCATTAACTTTTTTTATTATCTAACTACATGCGAGGTAGGTTACATGGTTTTATGAGAGGTCTTGATTTACTATAAATTTTCAGGTTTTTACTGTTTATGCGCGTCCATGCCGCTTAAGAAATATATCTTTGCAGCAGCATGGGTTTGAACAGAAAATAAGTAGAAACTTGGGACTGGACATGGCACGAATGAGGACCTCTATTCCCATTCGCTCGATAATGTCCTCCCTTACTATCTTTATCTTATAGGTTCTCAGGGAGTTCCGGGTTGAGGTTTTGCATCTCAATTGGCTCGATATGATCTGTCTTTGCTCTTTTTCTACGTGTTACTCTAAACACTCTTCCGTAATTTAGGTTCAATGTGACTCGTATAGAATACGAGATTATGAATACGAATCCTACTGTCAGGAGGGTATACCACCAAAAATTTGTTGAAAATAGTCCGTATCTACTTTCTACATACGTCAATCTTTGGTCCTCATTAGTAAATAGGGGAATTTGAGAGTCTAAGGCTTCTTTTATTTTTGTTAGTGGTAAGGTTCCCTTGATATTCTCTATTTTTGACCATATTGCGGTTTTCCCTTCTTCGTTTGCGATATTAGGAATTGTATATGATAAATTTATTGGTTTGAAATTGATTATTTTGGGGTTTACTATATTCGTGCTTGTGGTTATCAATGGTGTTCGTACCGTGGCTTCTTTAGTTACCAGTCGGCATCCTTGTTTTATGGTTTTCGTACCTACATCTTGTAGTAGTAATTCGGTTCTGTAGCTTGGATCGATTCTTTCTGTGTTATTATAACAAGAGATAGTCCCGACTGTTTCTTTTGGAACAGAGAATAGCCATAGGTCATTTCTAAGATGAATAAATATTTCTCGCTTAGTGCTACATATTAATGCTTCACATGAACTTGGAATATCCTCTTGTTGAGTGTCTTTTAGGAATATATTTAACATGCAGGATCCAGGCTTTACATTATAAATAGGCAGGATTAGTTGACATATACTATCTTTGAATGCTATACATTTCTTAAGGTCCTGTGGATTTGCTAAGGCATATTTTCTTCTATATTGATCGACAAATAAGTATTCCGCTTCGGGGGTGATTGTCATGAACGAATTGGTTCTACCTATATTGGCTGGAAACGTGGAGATTTTATACAAGTCATATATAGATTGTTGATTTATTAATGGAATTTTTACGACTGCAAATAGTTGTTCGCTTATTTCTGTGATATGAACCTTTAGTTTGGTGTAATAGTGGAACAGGTTTGCTACTTCTGGTTCTGTTGGTAGATGTAGACCGAACGTTAGATGTGTTTATTTCGTCTGAGGTACTTTTTATGTTCGAAGGGTCCACCAGGTCATATGACAAGGTTCCTCCGGTAAGGGCAAATAATGCAAATTCAAATTTGCTGACGTCAGTTGCCAAGTTAAGTAAAGACATTGTCACTATCTCTAGTGATACCATGGTTAGACTTGAATCGGAAATCACACGATCTACTTCATTTTTTAAATAATTCATTATGTTTAATGTCTTTGATATTTTCTTCGAGATTGCTTCAATTTTGTCTCTCTGATAGATGGCTATACTGGCCTGTATTTTTTGGACATGTAGGGTTATGTTCATGGCGTTATTTAGGTTTCCTACGTTTTCCCTTAGGATATTTAGGTCTTCTTCAGTCGAAACCCCAAATAAGCGTGAGGCTAATTCTCCTACTATGGGTATTAAACTAGCTGATCTGCGGTATTTGCTTTTTCGAAAAAAAAACTTCGAAGATTCTTGTGGTACTTTGCTTTAACTTTTGTATTTCTGTATTGAATAATTCAAATAGTGTCTGCAGTCTTTGTCTATATAATATTAGGAAAGATTGGTGAATCGATACCCGTAGAGCGTTTTTCTCGTTTAGCTCAGGTAATAGTTCAATATCTTCCTTTGCCGGCTCGTCGGCCATCGCTAATCTTGCACAAGTACGTTTGCCATCTATTGTCCAACATTTCTTATGTACGTAATCGTCTTTTTCCTCTCTCTTAGTTTTATTTTTCTTTTCTGCTGTTTTATTCGCCTGTACCTTTATCGTTTGTTTTTCGCTATGCCTCAATGGTAGTCTTGCTATACAGCATTTCTTTAATGAGCCAATCGACTGAGTGCAGTTAAACATAGATCCAGTTGACCATGTCCATTTTGTAAGTATCATTGGTCTTAAATAAGATATTGTAGTCAAATTTCTAGGTAATTCCTTGCTAAGTGCGCTTATTTCTGGGACTGTTCTCGTCGTAGTTTCCGACATTGAAGATTGTATATCTCTTACTGGAGTCTCATATGTAGGCGTGGTTGTCTTTGTGTCTTTTCTTTTTCTTTCAGTAGGCTTCTTATTCTTATCATCTTGTTGTGTATTTGAGAATTTTAATTCCTTTAGGTTAATAATTTGCTTGTAATCCTTTTCCTTTGTGAGTTTTGATATTATTCTCTTCGTAACATTTTGTTCAGCATGATTTTGCCATAATTCCTTGAGAAAAGTCCATAGGCTCGGTATTTCATTTAGCATTGCGTAATTTCCGTCATAAAGTTTATTTTTCTTGGGAGTTGCTAAGAAGGAACGTTTTGTATATTTTGCTGTAGTATATTCGCTTATAGATCCGTCCACATTACTTAATTCTCTTTTCCTTCTGTTTTCTCTATTGCTAGTTCCTAGAGCTTTATCTATCTTTGCCATTTTCTTATCAAAGTCATCTATTAGGAATTTTGATTTTAGTTTGGGAATTACGGGGGAAGGACCGCCTGTATTTTCCTCATGGTGCATGTTTTTAGTTGTCTGCAGGCCCTTGTCTAATTTTAAGAATTGGAATATGAAGTCCTTTAATTCATTGGTATTTTTCTCCAGTCTCATTACTTGTTGAAATAGGGTTTCAAACGGTTTGGGATCCAGTTTCATAAATAATTCCCAGGCATTGTGGCTTGCAAGTAGCGAGTTCTCATGTTTGAAGATTATTCCCTGTTTTACGATATCTTGGGCTATAGTTTGGGAAATGAAGATTGTTATGACATTTGTTATCCACATCCTTTTTGCTGTTTCTGGAATTAATATTTCATTAGAAATTATACAGGAACACTTCTTATGATAGATAATTGAACGAGAACTTAGATTCCTATTATTTGTTCTTTTTTTTTTTTTTTTTTTTTTTGGGGGGGAGACAAGGTACTAATTTTGATATTATATTTATACTATTTTATGATAATCTTTGTTGCCTTAAGGAAACAAGGTAATATTAAGATTCGCTGTTGTACAATTCGTTACTTTGTGTATGGTTATAATACTATTTCTTCTTAGACTGCGGGGATAGATACTTTAATTACTTTCAATTAAGAATTTAATTTTATTAACAAAAAAGTGATTTGTTTAACTTTAATTATTTGACTGCTTAAGCTTTTTTGATTTCTTGATTACTATTGATTTTGATTGATAAGTTTTAATTCTTTTAAACACAATTTCATTTCTTCTCGCACTGTATAGTGCACGCTTTGGATTGTACAAGTACTGTTTGTAATATTTTATTTCTTGGAGGGGGTCATGTTTTCCTTGATATTTTACACAGTTTGGATTCCCTTCAATTTTGTAAACTAATTTTTGCTTTTTACATTTGTCGAGGAGTAGTAAATCTGTCTGGCAAGGACCTTTAACATACCAGTACCGGATTTTATATTGTTTTTGTAATTTCCTAATTTCATGTTGAATAAAATGGAGATATTTTCCCTTTCTACCGTTATATTTGATTCCTAATTTGTCTCTCGCTGGCCGATATTTTGGGGTGTTTGCGAGATCTAGACCGAACTCATAAGATTTTACGTCAAATTTCCTTAAATCATACTTAACGTCCCATTTTTTCGCGAAGACTTCCTCCCCTGACTTATTCACGACGATCATTGCAGCCGAATATATGACGTTTTCTTTTGCATGTCTGATACATATGTACTCCGTATCAATAATTGCTTTGGCCATTGCTCTGAAATGAAAGGTAGTTTCTATTGAATTTTGTCTCGTTATCTTTTTCAAGATTGGTTATGATCATGGTACACTCTAGGTCGAGGTCAAACTACCTTTTCACCGGCATTTCCTCAATGCATCAGGTACTTATTCGTTCGACCGTAATTCGAGTCATCTAAGCTCCATATTAACCAATTTTGAGTGAAAAACAAGACAACTTCAGGTTGAGGTTGAACTACTTTTTCACCGGTGCCTCCTTGCACCTGGCTATTTGTGTGTTCGAACACAGTTGCTACCCTAAAGTTCCGTACTCTAGTTTAACGACTTTGCGGTTGTGTTTTAGGCTTAAAAGTACAGAGACTTTTCGAGAAACTACCTTTTTGTCAATATATTGATAATGTATTTCGATCTCGTAACATTTATTCTGATTCATAGTTTTATAAATATTAATACAACACTGGTCTATAATGCACTAACTTTTTTTTTAAATAGTGATAATAATCGTTATTCATAGTTACAACGCTTTGGGTAATATTATGAGGTTCTTCTACCATTCATTTTAACGAGATTATTTTTATATATTTGTGAGATTATTTGTATATACAGTTTCTTCCGCTGATGTTGGGTTTTAATTTCAATATGGGTGCATCATCCGGCAGTGCCGCTTTTGAACTTGGAGATGCAAGCATATCGAGGAGTCAATAATTTATAAAGAGATGAGTTGATCTTCTCATGAGAGTTCCCCGGTCAAACTATAATGACCAGTGAGAAAGGTATCACGGGTCACAATAGCTGCCCGTCGGCTCCCTACGACTTACGGTAGTTTTGTCCAATTCCAAAACTGTAGTTTCTCATTATGTGGTGATCAATTTTCGTAACTGCCTGGTTGTTTTTCATAAAAGAGCTATGGCCCCAACGGAAACGGGATGTTATATAGACACCACCCTCCGTTTCCGCTTGGCCACAGCTTCCCACGACTGAGAGGCCATCTGCTTAAGAATTTTGACGAGTAAGCAGTTGTAGTGTTTGCCAAGCAACGTCTTGTTGTGCACTCAAGTCTCATATCGACGTAACTTTTTCTCAACAGAGGGTGAAAGTCAAGTGGTTGCATGGTGGAATAACATATACCATGCTCATTCTTGGCTCTGACCTCCTATGTTTGGGGGTTCATCCATTCTTATCATCGTATAACGAACGGACACTATGGCTCTTATTCCATTTTTAGATTTTTTCATGGGGTTGTTCACTGACTATTGTTTTATTTCACTTTTATGAGTTAGGATTATCACGTATCCTGGGCTGTTACTAATTTTTGAGAGAAAAAAAATTTTTATTGTCAACTTGGAAGCGCATAAGGTACTACTACTGACTTTTTATTTAAAAGTGTGCTTCGCCTTGTTTTAAGTGTGTTTTTTTTGTTTTAATAAAAAGAAAAAAAATTTCTTTTTTTCATCACCGTGCGAAGCGCATGAAGTACTACTACTACTTTATATAGTACTATTACTTTATTTAGTTCCATCTACTCTGATTGAAATATTTATTAATTTATTTTCTGCTCATTTCTACACACTTAATTAAAGGGATTAATTTATTTTGTATTGAATGCGATTTGTTCCTAATTGCTTGTTTTGGTAGCTATTTAATATTGCTATTTGGTTCAAGTTGACTTGTGTGAAGAGTCGCGCATTGATATTTACTTAATTCCTTTTAAATTACGTAAGGATAAAGTCCTTATTTAAGCGTACTCTAGAATAATGTTAAATTGGTGGGATACATAAGTTTGTTAGTCGAGATAAAGTTTTACCTTATAAATGAGTTGAAAGAAAAACACGTTCACCCTTAGGTGTTACTCATTTTATCCTGTGGCGGAGTTATCGCCACGTGGCAACGGTATTTATCGTCAAGCGCGATATTATCTAAAAGTTTTGTAATTTGTCATACGGCCTATAAATTTAATTTTCTTTTATTTCCTAAATGAAAATTAAAGTATATTTACGCTTTTTAGTGAACTAATTGGTTGGTTGAAACTAGTTTGAACTAATTTGCATGTAATAAACTACCACAAGATATAACTTCTATTGTTACAAATTCGTTGTGAATAAGATTGAAAAATATGTGAATCAAATCGAAACTCGTAGTCTAAAACTTGTTAGATTTAAGTTTCTTTTGAAAGCAAAGTCATTACGTGCAAGGAATTGTCATAATTGACGGTCTTGTTATATCGCAAAATAAAGTATTTTCAATCATAACCCTACTGGGTTGTTGTGGGGCACGTTATCCCTATTCTGGGGGCGAATAATTAGAAATCGGAGGATTGGCCCGGTTTTCGCCTCAAAATGCGCGAATAGTTGCGTTCAGTCGAGATCTTTTTTTGTAAACGTTTATTACGTCCCACCATTCCTCTTTTGTGGCAGAGCTTATACCACATGGCGCAGGTATGATATTATCTAAAATTTTGCAGGGATTTATTTATGCCTTTGATGATTTTAAGAAGGATTTGATTCGGTAATTACAGTTTTGAACTACATTTTTTTTTTCGTTACAACGAACCAAATTCAGAACGTTACAAGAATTTGCCAAATTACAGGATTTGGTCCATTACTTGCAATTTGTTGAACTTTCCATTTCGGGGTTGTTTCATTGGTTTCTTTATTTGGATGTTTAGGGACTATTTGTTTGTCCTTCGTGTTCGCGTATAAATACTAGGTTTGTCATCATGTAATTTAGTTCAAAACTTATTTATGCTTTGGTAATTACGTGGTGTTTTGAACTCAACTAGCCTATATTTTTTTTTTTAATTGGGATTTCCATGGCTAGCATGTTGACTAAGTTGCGTTTCCTATTTATCGAGATAGGCTATTGCCATCTTAAGTGCCACGCTGGACTTCAGTGCCATATTGGAAGGTTGGTGCATTCGTTAATTGTTTTTAACTTTTTTTTTTTTTTTACTTTTAGCATTGGTAAAACAGTAATACTCCTTTTTTTGTTTATTTAGGCTTTTGTTTTAACAACGAGATATACAGGGTTAAAAATGATTTAATGGCTTGTTTACATATATTTGTGGTTATCTCGGACGCTTAAGGCATATTAACTGTTATTCTACCTACATCCATGTTTTGAGTTTAATTTGTATGGATTTAATGAATCCACGGCGCCCAATTTTTGAAGGTAGTTACCGTATTTTAGGACTTCGCTAACTGGCCTTATGCTTTTTATTTTTTTTTTTTAGAAGGCCTTTCTCTTAGAAGGGCGAAATCGCAGTTCTATTTCTACAAGTACGATGGTGAAGTCCACCTTTAAAAGTTCCCTGTTACTGAAATCGTTCTGTTTGTCACGCTAATCTTTCACGGACTTCTTTTTCAAATTTACTATTTATTATCTGACTGCAAGGCAGAACAATTTTATCTCCTCTTTTAGAAGATATCAGCCTAGTCCTATATATTGGTATTGTCACAGACGCCTTACCTAATTGCTCTATCTACGAAATACCATTTTTTGTAATTTCAATTTAATGGCCCTACAGTCGGTGATTATTCAACCTTTTCTAGTCCATCCCGCCGCGCTATTGACAAGCGATGTCTATTACCGCCCATAATGCTTTAATGAGTCTAAGTTTGTTCGACAACGGGTCGTTATCGTGAAATACGATGTATGCCTATGGTTGATATTTTTGGAGTAAAATAATTGGTTTTGTGTTTTTAGCTTTTTGGAAAGTTGTGTCAGTAATTGCGTATTATACATATCCATGCAATTGATAATTTAAATCTCAAAACTTGCAATCCAGGAGTTCTTGAAATATTTCAGGCAAATAGTTTTATTTGAGGTGTGATTACTTCTGACTACGTGGCGATTTTTGTAAATTAGGCAATTAATTGGCCTATTTTACAATGGGAATGGCAATGGTAATTTTCTATGCCAATTTCAGCTAAAGTTATTGACATGATTGTTATTTTTTTTACTATGCTTTCTTTGCCTAGCGCGAAGGAAGTTTGCGTATAGTTGAACAATGATAGGAAGTTTAAATAATAGTTTGCGCCAGGTACATTATTCAGAACACATACAGCCGTTAGTTACAATTTTAATTCATGGTATACGATTTTTCGTCATATATTTGCTCATCAAAATTGAAAGTTAATCGATGCGTCTTTTCTTGAATTAATTTTATCATAACTGAGACTTTTTGACACAATATTTTGGAACATTGATAATATATCGAAAATAGCTATTGAAGTTGCTAGGCAGCGTGGAGTTTCTAGTCGTCAGGTAAGCTGTCCACGCTATGTTTATCGAAATTATTCAAGGTATTTGACACACTTAACATGAAGATATATTATTTATCATTTAGCTAGGCTATGGAAAAAATTTTCTCTTTCGTTTTTTTTTTTTTTTTTTTTTTTTTTTTTTTCATGTAAAAATTTAAGTGCCTAGGCTGGCAATTTAAGTTCTACAATTTGATTTGGTGAAAGTACTTCAGTGGCCTTTTTCAGTGGTCGGTTTTTGAATATGATTTGTTAATTACTTTCAGGGTTACTATTATTTTTGTCGTGTGCAAATTATTTAACAATATTCTACATCTAAAGACACATTTAGGCTAACGGGGCGGGGGAAACACTAAAAAAATGCATGTGTTAATTGGAACGGACTTAAAGACTATGTTCAAAATTGATCGGGAAGGGGATAAGAAATATACAATGGGTAATTTACTGGGGTAATTTCAACTTTATTGTCGTTTTTTTTTGTCTTTATACTTTAAGAATAGTATATTTAGTGAACATTTACCATGCTAGGATGTTACTTCTAAGATATTTGTTCTTGTTGAATAGGCTTTTCACCATGGAATCAAGGTGTAACATTCTGAGCTACCTTTATTATTTCATTACCACTATTTTTATATGCATATCTATATATATATATATATATATATATATATATATATATATATATATATATATATATATATATATATATATATATATATATATATATATATATATATACATATACACATATACACACATACATACACATACATATATGGATACTTGCTACCTAATTTCCTCAATTTAGCCGTAAAGGAGGAAATAAAGTTAGAGAATTACTATATTCTTCTGGCAAAAATATAGTTATCTAGTTTAACGAGTTTTTACTACATTTTGTCGCTAAACATCACATTCTATAAATTGTAATCATTTTAGTGTATTAGAGGGGGATTTTGACGAAAAAGAATTTTTACCTTTTTTTTTTAGTTCAATTAATTCTCATGTCTGATATTTCCGAGTTTTCTGTACTTTCTGGCACTGGTTGGGTTGTGGGTGTGCCTTGTGATGCAGAGATTTCTGAGGAATCTTGGCCCGTAATAACATTCTCTTGGGCGTCAGGGTACTGGGTCCTCGTAGTTGTATTATTGTCTGTTGGAGGATTCCGTTGATTAGTTTCCGCTTGGGGTTTTATGGGGTGGTGACGAGCTTGATTTGGAATTGCAAAGTATACGGGTTGGGATGGTCCTTCGTTGTAACTGTTGGTAAGAAGATTTTCCAAATGGGGGCTGAGGGGTAGGTTAATTTCTACAGTAAAACATGTTGCAACCATTTGTTCCAAATTTGAGCAAAAATCTCTCTGTTTCTGTAGTTCCTTATTAATTTCGGCATGGTTCTCTTTTAGCTGTTTCTCTAAGCTATCTTGTTGCAGCTTAATTATTTCTTTTTGTGCCTTCAAGTGGTCGTACTTATGCTGCATGTCCAGAATCTTTGCTCTCTGGGGTGCCAGAAGTTCTTGTATTGCCATCGTTACGGATAAGATAGTACTATTCTTGTAATCTTGTACTTTTTTACCAATTTCCTGCATTTTATCGTATAATACTTGCAATTTTAGGATCTGGTCGGGATCATTATATCCCTCGACAAGCGCGGCGTCGCTTATTGATTCCATTTAGTTCTGGATTTTAGCGATTTGCTCTTTCAGCTCCAAAAATTGAGCCTCAATTAATTTGTTTATTTGTTTAGTAACTAGGATCTCATTTATTTTCTTGTTAATTATTTTTTGGGATGCCTTAATCTCACTAAGGGATTTAAGTATAGTCTCTATCATATTTTCAATTTTTCTGTTATCAATTCGGCCGATGCTTCTAGGAGTTTTGCTCGTACTTGAAATAGCTGATCCATATTTGTTCTGTCTGTAATAGGGTTGCACTAGTTATCCCTCTTTCTGTAGGAGGGGTTGAACAATTCTTGTTTTTCTTCTATCTTCAGGATTTTTTTTCAATCCGGAATCCAGTTTATCTGGAAAGATTTAACTATCAATTTTTTGAGTTTTTAAGGGTCACTTTAATTGTAATGTCTTGTTTATATGTTTCCTTTTCTTTAAAAATGCTCGTTTAAATTTACTATTGACTTATAAGTTTTTGGGGTATTCGATTCCTAAACATATTTCCATTTGTCTGGTTTCCTACTAATTCTGCCAGATTTCGTGGTAATTTCCTGTTCAGTTTCCGGCGTTTTACTCTTTTTGACTTTCCCAGAGAGATTAGGTCAAATTTCTTGTATTGTTTCAAAAAGAATTTCTGACCTTTTGCCTTAGCCCGTTTCGCATGTATGGTAGCCGAAGTAGATTTTCGTTTTTCTGTATCTTGGGGCTCATCGTCGGATTTAGTAGAGCTAATTCATTAATACTCATCATTAGGGCTTTCTGGGGTCATCCTTTGAGATTTTGGGGTACTATCTGTTCTTGCTTCATATATCTCTTTTCCTCTGGAGGTAGAGGGTTTATTTTCCATTTCCTCACGCTGAAGTCCTGTTTCGGATGAGTTAAAAGATTCCTGGAAACTCCGGGAGGAGTCAAATACCTTTGGGGAATACCTCCACTACTTGAATGCCATATCTTCCGGGGGGAGGTGTATTTCATATCATGGTCTGTTTCCAGTAGTGAGATTCCTTGTGTTTTACTTTAAACACCGTTATGTGATGATATTGTCCCAAGTTTTCATTTTCAGGGTCTTCCTGTGCCCAAGGCAAGGTATTTTGCCTTGTTTTTATGGGATAACCTATAATGTCCATTGCTTCTTTCAAACTTTTTGTACTGTTATCACTGGGGGGAGTCTTCCTCCTTTTTGCACCTGGGGTTTCTAGAGCTCTGTTTAGGTCCTCCTGTAGCGACAGGGGTCTTTCTATCGGGGTTGCTGGGGATACCATGTCATCAGGAAATCTTTTGGGGGGACATGGGGTTGATATTCTATCCGGGAAAAATTGGGTTTTTGGCGACAGCGTATAATCTAATTCTTGCTCCGAGCTTTCTGTGGATGAACTCTCTGGGCTTTTTGGGGTTCTAGCGGGCTTGGGTATTAGGGATTTCCTTTTAGGGATGACTAGGTTTTTCATGGCCAAAAATTCTTCAAAATCTTCCTCTTCGCTATTGTTTTCAAAGTAGTTTTGTTTGAAGTTGAAGGGTTTTAATTCGGATAGCCTCGATTTAGGAAATTCGTTTTCCTCGCTTGATGAATCTGAAGATGGGGGTTTGGGTGCCCACCTAACTGGGTACTTGGCTCCTTTTATACGGCTAACATGTGCCTTGTATGTTCTCCCGTTTTCTGGGTTTATGATTTTGAAAGTAAAATTATTGTCGTATTTTTTGATTATTCTGTAGGGTCCCGAATATTTATTGGAAAGTTTCTTGCCT
>NW_028300591.1:0-59319 GCF_049724085.1 Artemia sp. Qi Xiang Cuo
CAATGACGTCATAATCGTAGGATGTAGCCAGGTCGTCTCTTAGTATTCCAATTAAGAAAAAGCCAAAGGCCTTTTCCTGTTTGTAATATTTTTTTCCGGGTTGCAGCGGTAGCTAGCAACCTAGTAAGAGACGATCACGTCCAATGTTAAGAAATATAAAAACCCATAACTCCTAAAAAAGTCAGATCAAAACAAAAAGTACATCATTAGAACCGCCTTGTCCTAAACCCCTGTATATTAAACTTTCTATTATTTGGCTTGAACAGCAAAGGAAATATATTGGCTTGAAAATAATGAAAAGTGGTGGCTACTACAACATTTTGCCTAAACGGCACATGTTTTTCTTTCTTTTTTTTCGTTTCCACGGATAGTTACATTAAAGAACGAACTTTTGCCTATACTATCATGCATAGGCAACTTAGCTATTAAGAAAGAATTCTAGCCCAAAGTTTATAGTAAAGAACGAATTCAAGTGGATATTATAGTAAAGAACGAATTTTAGTACCTAGTAACTGAAAGGTTTATTTTAAAGAGCACTCTCGAAATTCTGTAAATTTAAACCTGGCAAATCTGGCATAAGCATTTTTTAGGATGGTATAAAATGATGTCATTTTAGTTGTTGATAGATAAGCAATATAGAGCATATAAGCAATATAAGACATATAAGGACACAGGCAGCGCATAGCTAGTAATATCATTCATATTTTAAAGAAGCTAATTTGATTGGAAATTGAAATTTCTAGTGTCATATTTAAAATTCAAAGGTGATTGGAGGGCAATCAACCCTCCTCATTAGCTCATAATTTTCTAAAAACTACCACTCAAAATTTTAAGGTAGCCATTTTGTTCAGCATAGCTGAACGATTTAGTATCTGTATCTCTTGGGTTTTTGGGCAGGTCAACCCCCCACAATTATGTGATTTGCCTGGTATGCTTGAAAACTGAATGTTGCTATAGGTCCAAAGCTGCAGGTGCAACTAAACAAACAGCTGTGGGGACAACTAAGCCAACAGTCGCATTTCATTTAGTTTAACAGGAAAGAAAGCACAAAAATAATGCTGCTAGACGTTGGAGGAGAACTTATATGGCTCTCTGGAATGGGACACAGGGTTGTAGCAGCAAATATTTTTTACCCAAAATCCCCAAGATATGATGGAAAGCCCAAAAAAGAGAAGCAAACTGCGTGGCAAAACTCAAAAAGTGGGGTATTCAACTTTTGAGACTTTTTAGAAAGAAATAAAAACTGAATTATTACTGCTAGTGTGGCTAGACTAGCAGCCAAGGTAGTAGCTGTTGGCTCTATTAGCAGCAGTAGTAACAACAGCAGCAGCTGTAGTTAGCCTGTAGTCCAACATCGTTATGTCGAGTGCATGTATTCCAGTGTGATTATATAACTCCTGAAAACTTTTATTGTTGTCACTGATGTAGATTGATATTAAGATCGATCGCTGCCACAGAGTGCGTTGAACTCGAATCTTTCAGGGCTGACCGAGAGTTCTCCACTTCATTGTGGCAACTTATAAATGAAAGATACTATTCCGTGTATGGGGTCTAATCCGAACTTAAGTATTGGCCCAGGGGGGGGGGAGGCCGAGAAAAAATTTAGCATACCGGTAAAAAAATAGTCAGATTTGCTTTTATTACGTTTCTGAAAATGGAACCCCAAAAGATTCAATGCAAAAAAAAATTTGGAGCGCATACGATTTATATAATTTAGCTACTAGCTGGCGATTAAAAAGAAACTTTATGCCACAAACATTATGTTTGTGTTGTTTAGGACGTCAAAATAATCTGTGAAAACTTTATAGTCGGGGTTACAGCGGTAGCTGGCAACCTAGTAAGAGACGATCACCTTCATGCTAAAAAATATAATACCCCATTTTTCCTGAAAATAGTGTCAGATTCAAAATTTACAGTAAGGACCGAATTCTAGTCCATATTAACTGAAGCAACAGGGAGAAGAAAAAGACATTTTTGGTATCTGTGGCATCATGCGAAATTACACACGATTTAGAATAAATCCGAACAGCTAAAGGAAAAAGCATGAGAAAATGCCAGAAGCCCTGAAATGTTCTGAAAAAATGTTATAGTAAAGATCAAACTTTAGACCATAGTGATTGAAATATTGTTGTAAAGAACAAACTCTAGCCAATAGTACCAAGAATATAATAAATAACAAACCAAGAATTTGGTAAAGAACAAACCAAGAATATATTAGAGAGCAAACGAAGAGTATAGCATAGAACGAAACCAAGAAAATAGTACACATTAAAGAACGAACTATAGCTGATAGTAACCGAAGAATTATCCAGCCGGGTCAAAGCAGTAGCTAGCAACATAGTAAAAGACGATCACGTCCCATACTAAGAAATTGATTAAAAGGAGTCAGTGAGAACTGGTGTGTTTCCATAACTAGGGAGGACATAGGTCCTCCATTTGTGGATCATGTTCTCAATGGTGGGAAATTTATCGTACAGTTTTATAACTGTGTGCGAAATGACTACCTCAAAATCTAGATTTCGAATTAAAATAAAATTTGAACGAAAATTATTTTATGTTCTTTTATTTGGAAAGGGGGAGTTTAAACTTAAGTGTATGATTTGAAAATTCCGATAAATTTCAGTGGCTAGGATAAACTATAAAAAGACTTTGCTCCCTTGTAAATTTTGAGGATTTTTATGAATTACATATACATCTTTAAATATTTTTTCAGATATTTATATATCTGTAGTCAGCTATACTCATCAGGTAGCAGCAAAAGGCTGGTTCATTGCTATGGTATCAACAAATGTGGAATCAGCCAACCCAGAAGCGGAAATAAAGCCTGCTCTTGTACTTCTTGGACCAATCAAACAAAAGTATGCATTTTTTCTTCTTCTACTTCCTCTATAAGACTTATTTTTAGGGACCGACTAAATGAAAAAAATCAAGTTTTCAGGAAGTATTGTCTAAGCATATTATATATGATCTAATGACTGTGAACGGTAGAAGCGGCTGCACAGTTTTTGCAAAGCCGTCAAAGTTGCATGGTTGGCAAACCTACACACAGGGATTCCTCTCAACCTCAGCTGAGGGTCGTCCTTTCCCAATTTTGGGGACCTATTCATACCTGTTAGAACTGTTTAAGAAAAAGTGAAAATTTAGCTCTAAAATGGGTTGCTTTCAGCATTTTTCTACTCTGCATTAAATGCTACTCGGAGTGACCCTGAAATGCTGACTCTGTTCATCTATGTCTTGTGGGTGTACAAAACTTCAAGATTGTCATTTTGCCCTGACGAGGATATGAGTATAAAAGTTTGGAGGTGTTCCGGTGCTGTAAGATGGTTTGGGGTCTCAGCTCCGTCATAAGTTTTTTTCTCCTTCCCTATCCCTAATAGGGAAATCCTACTTGCGTGGCCTCATTGTAGCATCAGGGTGGACCTTTCACTAGTTGTACAAAATTTCAAGATTGTCTTTTGAATCAAAACATCCCAAAAACATGTCTTCTGGAGCAATATGATCTGTTTCGTTCCCTGGGAAAAGACACCAAGTCCCTTCCAATTCTTTTCTCTTCAAATTCGTAAATATATGTATCTTGTACCTCTTCTTACTGGTCTATGTATTACAACACAGGTATGTCGTACCTCTTCGGACTCACAATCAATCGGAGATTATTGGGGAAGGGCTCTTAAGGATCAAATTATAAATCTCAAAAGTCAAAACGGATTAAATGTATATTTTACAGGTACCGACTTTCTCTAAAAAAACGCATTTATATGCTGCTGATGTTGCCGAAAACTAATCTCAGGCTTATTATAAATACAGGTGTCCAAGAACATTACACTTTGTGTACAAATTTCGCTAAGGGTAGAAATGCCTCACTTGTTAAAATCAGAGTCAAACAAGGAATTATAAGCTGCGATATGCTTTTCTGAAGTAATGTTTAATTGCCATCAAAGAATATATTATTAAAAGGGATAAAGATCCTCTCTAGCAATTGTAGACAACGCAAATGAATTTTTTGGCTGTGTAATCAACAGCCCTATTCAAAGAAATATAGTATAAACAAAGAAAAAAATCCACACCTCGATAAAAATTTTCAAATTAAAATCAGTAATTTAAAATAGATATTTACAAAATAAAACTGAGTGAGAGTCTCAACGTCCTTGCTTCACAAAGGTTCAGCAAATATAAATTTCTTATCGACGTGTTTTTGAGGGTTTTTTTCTATGATTATTTAGCCAAATTATTCCCTTAGGCTGTATTCGCAGTTATTCACTGTCTTCACAAAATTTCTCAATATCTTATTTTATTTTGTATATTTAAAAGGCACATAGTAAGACCAGGATTTTTATAAAAAAAAAACAAAAAACTACTTAATAGGCAAATAAAAGGACACAGAGTTTATTTCTAGAAACTTTAACGCCATCTAGTATTTCCACAATTTACCATCTATAGAAAAATCTACAACATGATAACTAATATTGGTCCATTACAAGAATGTTCAATGCGTCCATTCGACGTTTCCGTTGCTGAGTCGTTTTTACAGGGACAAGTAGCAAACATGTCGCCCAACCTGGCTGCAGTGGGGGATCGTGTTGCCAAGCAGAGCACCAATCCGCGGCGCTACAGTGGGCTAAAGATGATACTGAAGACTTCATAAGCTACTTAATTGCAAACATCAAGCTCAATTGCAATTAGAACTCCAAAATCAAATCATCCGTGGAATATATATCTTACAAATAATATTTGATTTTTAACTAAGGTGATAGTTAAGATTTCTTACCTTGTTAATTTCACATCTGAGATTAATTTTCTGATAGATAATTCTAGAATTGGAACACGGCAGGTAGTCACAATGTAGATTTTTAGTCAAGACTTTCAATCCATTCAAGAAATTATCTTCTTTGTTGGTTTTCAAAAAATTGCATTCCTAAATGAAAAACTTATCTGAAATCAAGAATATCAAGAAATAAAATAGATGTTAGTTTCAAATAAGTTTTCAGTTTTCCCTAGGGTGTGCTAAAAAAAATGGTGTAAAATTGTTAATGATTTATTGTGAACAGCCTTCAGCCTTCGTAGATTTGAATGTGAGTTATCATCCAAACGCTCAGATAGTGCTTACAATATCAGTCAGTTAATGCAAAATATAAAATTCTTGTGATCTTGTATGGAAATAACAACTTTAATCAGTGTAAACAGGCAATATTCCTGAACACTATTGCTCTTAAATTTCAATTTAAATGAGAGAGTTGAATTTATATATATATATATATATATATATATATATATATATATATATATATATATATATATATATATATATATATATATATATATATATATATATATATATATATATATATATATATATATATATATATATATATATATATATATATATATATATATATATATATATATATATATATGTATAAATTGATGTATTATATATATATTCCTTAAATTGATGTATTTAATAACTGAATTATGAGTTATAAACTAATTTCTTCACTTTACATCACAGTCTAAAGCTATGGACAAGGTAATAACTTACCTTTTAGGACTCATTAAGGGCTCGAAATGGAATTTTCTCCACAATCAATTACTATATTTGGAAAAAGCATAAAGAAATCAAGTGACGCATTCACTTTCTGCCTAGCTAAATCTTTGACGGTTTAATATGGGTTTTTGAAATTACATTTAGTTGTCTGACATACAGCATAGTGGTGTATTCAAATTTCATATTTAGCTTCGCATAGTTTTTCTGAGAATTTTCCATTTGGTTTACGCCATGCGACGTGACTTGAAAAACCAATGCTTAAATTATACCGGACAGCAAAACCTGCAAAAAACTTTTGGGGCTTTTGGATTCATCCATTAACCATTTTTCTAAGCATTAAGTTTTGCTTAGGCCTTCATAGCACGGGTGAAACACTTGCATATTTACAGTAAATTGTGTATTTAAAAATAATAAATAGGAATATTGAAATGAAGATTTTTTTTATCTTTGAAAGTTTCGCATGGTTTTGAAATACATTTTTTTTCGATTTGAATTCGGTTTCGTGTTTTGAAAAAAATTGATTTTTTTTCTGCCTATAACAACTTCAGTTTTCATCAATTTAAGCTTTGCTTAGTCATTGCCTGAAAGTTATATTTCAGGTTTCCGACAAACAACGCGACTGTGATAAACCGTATATTGAAAATATAATAAAAATTTGGCAAATCTCGTTACATATAAAGTCAGGTGTTGGTATAACTCGAAAAGTAACAGGTTGCAATATATAAATTTTATCCGACAGTAAAACCTTAAAAAAAAAAACTTTTGGGGCTTTTGACTTCAATCAACAACCGTTCTTTGGAACAGTGAGTTTAGCTTGACCTTCATAGCACTAAGAAACACTTGTATATTTAAACAAAAATTAGGTACTAGGAATAAGGATATACTGATCGTTTTTGAAGTTAGCTAAGTGATCTGGGGTATAAACTTGTTTCTGACAAATAGATTTTTAGTTACTAGAGCTAATGTTTCCACATGGCAGTCCCGTTTGGTTTTTCTTAAACTGCTAAGAAATCAAAGAAACTGCTATGAAATCTGCTATGAAGTGAGAAATCCAAACACATTCAGCCATGTATTAGACTAAAAAAAAAAAAAAAATTGTGTGCAATAGAAATGAATAACCCAAGAATAAAAAAATAACTTCAATTTTTTTTTTATTTGCTATTTTTTATTTTTAAAATAGAATTACTGAGAGCTATAAAACAGTTAGAGATTCGAGACAAAATTAGAAATCCATAGACCAGAATTTAATTTAAATCTTAATAAGTATTTTTCAAATGAACAATGAACTACAAACATACTAACTGACAGTATTTTAGATGGAAAATTAAAAATATCAAAGAAACATTAAACTGTCTGTTATGATTGATTTTCCAGGAATCTTGATATGGTTCTGTAAGAAATTCAAACTTGCTCAGCCATGCATTAGACTCAACATAAGAGATCGTATGCAATAGAAATGAATAACTCAAGAATGAAAAATAACTATCACATGTTTGGTGAATCCCATCAGTTCAACAACTTATTCAATTACTATTTATTGCTATTTGTTAAAATTCATATTTTGTTTTAAGGATCATTTCAATTTTATTTTCAGTTTTCAATTTTAAATTTCAATTTTAATTTTCAATTTTGATTTCGTTTTCAATTTAAGGATTGTAACAGTGAGTGACTACTACAAGCCGAAAGAAGATGGAACCGAGTCTCAGTTATTCATTTCACAGTCTTATGATGCCACAACCCATTTTGAGACTACTTGCTTGGATGTATTGGATATATTCCGTCGTGGAACTGGGGAAGATTTTGACTTTAGCAAGGTCCGCCATGATCTTGGAGAAGAAGAGTAAAAAGAAGTTTAAAGAAGAATATAATCGATTATGATTCAAACCCTACCCCTCCTCCTCAAAATTTTTGTTTACTTTTGATTCTAATTTTTCATATTAGTGGCTCATATAAATTGAAAATTTAAGATAAAAACAGATCTTTCGCCATGTAAGTGACCTGTCTGTCATCCGTGTTAAAAAGCGTTATTCTATGAGTGTCAACGATCATCATTCCTTCATGTTTTAATCACTTTTGAGGGAGATAAAACTTTTTTTTAATAAATGACTCGACTAACCTTCTTAAATAGAATAAAAATCTGAAGGATATAAAACTCGAGATACTTGTTATAGGTTTCGGCATAGCCTATACGCATAGGCTTGTTCGTGATATATTTTGCTGACTGCAAACTAACCAACCCTTTTTATTTATTTAAATCTGGATTCCTAACATTGGGAATAACGCGTATTTGGGCCTACTTTGATTTCAGTTGAGTAATTCAATGCCTATTAGACCAAAATTAAGGTTTTCTCCACGTAAGAGACGTTTTTGAAGGGCTTATAAATCTAAATAGGGGAGGCGGAGGTCCTCCTTCCAGATTGACCTCAAAGACTATTATAGTCATTTGGCCTTATTATTCTCATTTTAAAAATTCTAGATTATTATATGCAATGTTTCGTGAAACCATTAAGTCCAACAATTTTTTTTTATTTTGATTAACCGTCTAACTACTTAACTATAGAAATACTAATTATCCACCATCACCCCCTTCCGTTACATAGGCCAATCCTGGCCGGTTTTACATGTGATGCTGTTGAATTTGCGGAATTGGGCCAAGAAAAAAATAATTTTGTTGAAAGCAATATTTCTCTGAGAATTCTTTTTTTACTGTAAATTGCGCTTCCAAGACACCTTTAATCTTTTATTGGAATGGGGGAAGGGTTTGAAAAATTAGACTAGGTGCTTGGTCTCTCTTTGTTTACGACTTCTTCTTTCCTTCTTCTGTCCATGCACGTATTTTGGCTATTTATGTTCGGAAATTTTTATTTGTATTTGGGTCAAAGCGGTAGACTAATTTAAGGTCAAATCAAGTACTGATATACTTTAAACTTACCCCTGCCTTTAAAACAGAGATAATGCTAGAAAAGAATAAGACAGATATGGCTGTTTGAATATTTTGAGGAGGAAGTTTTAAATTAATAAATTCTAGTTTATTCATTATTTGTAGTAGAATGTAGTATTGTAAATAGTATTGTTTATCATTACAAGTAGTACACTTTAATGGAAAGAGAGACAGTTTTAGTTCATAATAAAAAAATTAAGTTGGGGAAAAAATTTTTTTTAGCTGGTAATAAAAATTAAAGTAATATATTTCCTTTTCCCTATATTTGGAACCTTCAATGTATGTTCTGTTGTTTAAACAATACCATTAGATTTGTAGTACAGTATATTCATAAACTTCTCATTCAAATAAATATAGGATTTGAATGTGATATCTCAAGATTGAACTAAAATCAATTACATCCTTTACTTAGACCCGACTATTTAAATAACCGACTTAATTAAACCCGACCAAAAAGGATCATTGGTGTACCGCTTTGAAACAGAATATTCTTCTTTCTTCCTTTTTTAAAAAGTTATTTATTTTATGTGATAGCTATGACTGTCTGTGTTAAACTGAAAAATTTGCCCCACTAGAATCAATACTTATAAAGTTCCATCGAACTAACCGTATTTTAGTGTCACTCACTATGCTGAACTGTTAAGTAAAAACAGTTTGACATGTCAAATGAACGACAGGCTGTTTTTTGCGTTAGTATCTAAATCGTCTTTAGAATATTAATCATGAATAATATCAGTCTTCTTATTTTCTCAGAATCGCTTCTTTTGATACAGGACCTTGTACTTGCTTAAGACTTGGTCATGACAGATAATATATATTATATCTCAAGCTGTCCCTATACTAGCCATATCGTTGACGTTACTATAGATAATTGAACTGGCTGTTAGTTACTCACTTGAAACTGGAGTCATTACTGTGGCGGTTAGGGCCTCTATTGTATCGGGGCCAAAATATTTATTAGCCCCCCCCCCCTGTCTGTGAAAATTTTCAGGCCAAGTTTGAACAAGCGTTTCATTTATTAACACAAATTTTCATTTATATAAGTCTGTACTTTTCTTACTTTATATGGGAAAAACGAAAAAGATTCACAATGCTTATACATACTGCCAACTGCACCCTCTAGTTTTGTTTTAATAAAGTAAAAGTTACAATAATTATAAATGTTGGATTGTTTATTTGAAATTTTGCGCCCCTAAAGTTTCTCCGGCGGGTCAAGTGCCCATCTCCCCCCCCTGCTGTAAAACCGCCTCGTGCTCAATAATTGCATAGGCTTGGCTTAAGAAAATCAAATGTAGCTCGACTTTGGCAAAAGTGCATTGTTCATAGTGGATTTTTGGCGTATACTTTCCCCCGTTGTTGAAAACTATTAGTGACAATATGGCTGCTGTAAGAACTTTTTACTTCTGCCTATATATCTTCTTCGTCTTCTTAGAAAGAAAAACGTGGTAGATAATTCATAGTGTAGTTTGTCGTTTAGTTCGCACAGCATTGTTTAAATATGGATTAAACTCTGAGATCCTCCCCGGTCTCTCTGACATGGCCTTCAGAGATATGGCCCGTGGGGCCCTGATATGGTCCCTCATCGCCCTTTATGAGACTATTGTTCTAGGTGTCAGACTATTATTGGTTTGCGAAATTCATTTTTCAGTATCTAAGCATCGGTTAAGTGTTTCTGTTGTCTATATGCTTTGTAAGGCATTCCAAAATAAATTTGTCAGAAATTTATGTGTTTGCTTTTTTTAGTGTTGAAGAAAGCTATACAAAAGGTCTTTATTAGAGGTTAATTAGAGGGCAGTTCTTGTGCTTTGCCCAGTGACGAAGCCCGGTCACGCAGTTAATTCTTGCAAATTGGCAAGTGGTGAAAACAATTTTCGCCCTGGCTCAAACTGGCTTTGCATAAAAACCACAACAATCGAAGTAGCAGAGAGTAATACTGGCTAGCACAATCTTAATTTTAAAGGAAAATTTCCTTTCGACTCCCATACTATGCATTCCTCACAGCCAACCATTGCCCTCCCAAAAGCAAAAACACAGCTTGTTCTATATCAAATAATCTTATAGTACAAGTGAGATGTAAAAAAGATTCAGACGGAAGATAGGTATATCTGAACAGCGACAGCGTATTCTTTAAAAGAAGAAGATAGGTCAGAGTTCGGGTGACAAAACGGATAAATCAAATAATGTTGAAGTGACGAGACTGAAGCAATAACATGGAGAACACTCAGTCAAATGAGGCTTTTTTATTATGTTTAAACTAACAAACGAGAGTTAGAAGGAATATTATTATTGGTCCGATGCAATCACCACTGCGAGAGACTATATATGGTGGTGTTGCCACCACGAATTTCCAAAACCTGTGAAAAAAGTGTACACAATGCTGTAACTCCTTTTAGAACGTGTTCTGACCTTCTTACTACAGTTTGCAATTAGTCCAGTCTGCATTGACAGATTCCGGAATCTGGACCAATGAAGACCAGTCATTTTTTCAAAGGCTCGTCAGCATACTACCGGTCTTCATTATTCGGAAATCAGGTCCCAGAATCTGTCAATGAACACTGAACTTTTAGTGCTCTCAAGTAGCAACGCTAGGGTTTCGTTAGTTACAGGTGAGTAGTTCCTTTTCGCTTGCTTATATGAAAGAAGCGATGAAATTGGTCCAGAAGTAACAAGCCTCTCTGCTAATCTACCGTAATAAGCAAAAAGTTAACTTAATAAAAGTTTGTGTTATCAGCATTTTAACTTTATGAACGGTCGTAATTGCTATCAATTACTAAAGTAAGAAGGTAAATGTCCCCTTTCCTAAGTAGGGATCTATCAAGAACTCGTGACGGGCACCACTGCTGCCATCTATAATCAAGTCTAGCGCTGACAGGTTATAATTTATTCAAGGATTATTGATCCACGAAGGGATAGAATTTCTGAGAAATGGATTTGCATAATCGTGTGTAACTAGATTTCTGAGAAATTGATTACATAATCGGCGGGGAATTATTGATCCACGAAAGGGGAATTAAGAAACAATATGGCTTCTCTGATCTTTACGTCTGGGAGATGAATTAATATTCTATTTCACTAACGTTATGCAAAAACCGTCTAAGTCACATTTTTTACGAAATTGAGTTATGGTCTCCACCTTATGTAAAATTTCACGACAAGTCATTTGGTGTAATCAGAATCAATCTACATCTTCAAATAAGGTCACAGTTAAAATTTGAATTTTCAGTCTAAGTCCCTTTAGAGCAATTTGTAAATCACAAAAACCAGCCAAGTCCTTGGATCCGGCGGTAACTGGATTTGACATGTTTTTGCTTTTTGTCTGTGGCCGCAAGATTTGACTTGTACTGTTTTGATTCATCACCATCATCAGTGTTTACAAACCAAATGGAATTTCTGAAAGGAGAAAAAGGTGAAAAGATTAAACTAATAAAGCATTTTGCTAAATTTTGATTTTCTTGTGTTTATTAGTTTAAAGGTTAATATTAAGGTATTTAAGCCATTTTTCCTTCTCTTCTTTTCATCTTGAGTCTGGTAGTGTTGAATTGCTTTTGTTTTGGTGTTTCCTATAGTGCTTGGCTAGCCATTAGGAATGTCCGACCTTCCTGACTTAGGATGTTCAGCTACATCTTCTGTTATCTCAGACCAATATCATTATTATGAGTAAAAATCATAAGAATCTAGTTAACAAGCAATAGTCAGCCTGGTCCCCTAAATCCCCCACTGGGCATAATCATGAAAGCAATCATGCTGTTAAGAAAGCAGACTAAAGAGTTCCAAAAGGACTCAATATTGGTAAGGTCAATTAATGGTGTTAACTGTTTGAAGATCAAGAATCAATATGTGTCCAATAAGGTTCTGGAGATAGGGAAGCTAGATTTGGCTGATGATCTAATGTTAACATTTTCCTGTGATAAGGATTACCCTGTCCCAAGTTCACAAGGATTGCAGGAAAATCCCCCCAAGGGCTACTTGCCTGAGGGGCTTGTATTTTTTGATAATATACTCTCAGTAAAATTTGTCTTGTACGCAGATGACTTAGCCATTTGGACCGAGGGCACTTGTCCTGAAATTTGCAAACCCAAGCTTCAGGAAGCTATTGATAAACTCTCAATATGGCTTAATCCAAAAAGTCTGATTTTTCTATCCCAAAATCTACTGGCACAGGTTTCTATAGGAAAAGTGACCATAGGCAAGATTGTCTCTCAACCAGTTTGACTCTGTGTAATCAGTTCATTCACTTTGACAGGAATGTGAAGTTCCTTGGAGTTTGGCTCGATAATAAGTTAAATTGGAATGTTCATATTTCTTATCTGATTAATGCACTTGAAAAACGGCTGAATTTTATACGTGCTGTTGCAGGGCAAAAGTGGGGTGCCAGCTAAGATAGGCTCTGAAAACTACTAATTTCCATAATATATGGAAAAATTGAATATTGTCTTCCTGTGTACTACTCAGCTTCAAGAGAGTACTTTTTAAAGTAGAATTACAAGTACATTAGAGTCTGAGAATTATCACTGGTGCTCTTAGTACACCCACGGCAGCACTGTACAAGAAGGTGAATATCCCTTCTTTAGAAGAAAGGTTCTTTAAATTATCCTCTAATTATTTTATGAAAGTTAACAACAATCATAACCACCCCGTTTTTCAAGGAGTGTTCTGCAAATTTATCATTCTCATGTGAAAATTGGAAGACATATAGTAGTCCAGCCATTGTCAAGTTGAGCTCCTTACTGGATAGTATTGGTGTTCCTGAAAATCTTAATATTGTGTTGCAAGACTCAGACCTCCTCCAACCCTCCTAATAGTATTGATAATGTCATAGACACTAATATCCCTGGCATGGATTGTCCTAAGACTAAGATGAACACTTAAATCCTTCGTCAACTAACAATAGCCAAATTGGCAGAATTTTGCAGTTGGAAAAAGATTTTTACTAATCAATCAGTTTCCAATGATGGAAGGCCTTCCATAGGTATTTTCTCTGAATGGAATGGTTCATCAGTTGGAATTAGAATTTCAGATGGATCCTCGATTTTCCATTTGGAATGCCTTGCTGTCCAGAAGGCTCTGGATGCTATGCTGGAACCTGGATCAGGTCCCTTTGTTATCTTCTGTGACTTCTAAAGTGTTCTTTCTGATCTCAAAAAGAGGCAAGGAAATGTTATTCCAATTATTGTTCATCTACAGAAAAAGACTTAAAAAATCATGTCTTCCCAGGCTTTTCAACTGAAAATGATTTGGGTTCCTTCTCACATAATGATTAAGGGTAAGAAAATTCCTGATAGTCTTGCTAAACAGGCTATTCACCACCCAATTACTCAGAAGGTCACTCTCCCTGTAAATGAATCCTCAAAGTTAATAACCTCTGCTGCAAATGTTTTTAGAATTAATAAAACCAGAATTGCAGCTACAAATACATATGTTTTGTCTTTTGCCGGGCAATGTATCCTCAATTCAAATTATCCACCCAAATAGAAAACCCAAAAATAGCGTTTTCTCGCTACAACAACAGGAGAAAAAGCTAGTTTACATTTATTTAAGCCTTTGTGGGCTCATTGGCCAAATCGGAGAACTGTCATGGATGTAAAAGTGTACATTTAAGCTCATTTGGTTAGGAGAGTGTTGTGACAGAACTGAAAGATGCTTGATTCTCTTAAAAGGCTTTAAACTAGTTTTCAACACTACGGTTTTTCCAGGCATAATGGGTCGCAGAACCAGGCGAAAACTTGATCTTTCGAAACCTTCGGATCTAAATGCAATTGACGAAATTTTGATGGAGAGTGACCCAGAGGAGGATCTTTCTTCTGTAAAATCGATGATTTCTGAGTTTTTTCCTTCCAGTAGTAGCAGTGACGAAGAAGGCTCCGTTGCTCTTCTTCTTAATCACCCAAAGGTATACAAAAGCCTTCAGCCAGCTGAGGAAATGTACTATGATGGCGAGACAAACCAGTCAATTAGTATTTTACAAACAGAAGAGAGTCCTAGTGAAATTAATAATAATACAAGCCAACAAGAACAGTATGTGCCATCCCGTGGGTCAAGGAATGTTGTTGAAGACCCGGTGACAGATTCTTTGCCTGAACAAGACAGTGAAATTACTGCGGAAGATGCACATTCCGGACGAAAGCGTGGCCGAAGTACGAAGAACATGAGACGGAGAGAACAGACTGAAAGAAAATACAAAGGCGAAGAATATGTGAGTGCCAAAAGTATTGTTCACCCTGCTAGAAGACAGAATTAAGCTTTTAGAAGTTGCAGGCTGAGCTGTTCTGAAAAACTTGGTAGTGAAACGAAAGCCAGTATGTTTGAATCCTTACTGGGCTATAGGTGAAAAGAAACAGCAGCAGCAATTTCTTCTGAACTGAATGAACAGAACTCGACCGAAAAGAACCAAGAAGAGAAAAGATGATAGTAACAAGGAGCGCTATGCCTGCTAATATTATTTGACTGTTGAATCGGAGAAAGTTAAAATATGCAAGTCCTGTTTTACGTCTGTCATTGCTCTAACCAAAGCAGAGCTTGCAACGTTTGAAGGAAAACATGGGAAATTTCCTATTATTAGCACTGCTGAGAGACGCCAAGCTTTCAACAGATCAGTCCCGGCTGACATTGAGCTCATAAAGCAGCACATTGAATCATTTCCTGCTTATAAATCCCACTATGGAAGGTCACAAACTTCCAGGAAATATCTTTCTTCTAATCTTAGCCTTCAGAAGATGTACAATCTTTACAAAGATTTTGCTGCAGAAAAAGGGTTGCCAGCAAAATCGGTTGCAATGTACAAGAAAGTTTTCTATCAAGAATACAATCTTGGATTTAACCCTCCTGTCAGGGACTCCTGTGGAACGTGTGAGAAGCTTAAGCAACAGAGTAATTGTGCTGATCCTCAAGATTCCAAAAGAGTCTTACAAGCTCAGCTTGAGGCCCATGTGACAGCCTATAGATCGGCGTACGAGTCTAAACAGAAAGACAAAGAGGTTGTAAAGAACGACCATTCCACTCTGTTGTGGGTTTTTGATCTTCAGCAGTGTCTTCCTACGCCCTTCGTACAGACTAAAATAGCTTTCTACAAAAGGCAACTGTGGACCTACAACCTTACCATTTACGTAATAAGCAATTTGAAAGAGGGACAGTCTTACAATTACCTTTGGCACGAAGGAATGGGTGACAAGGGAGCCTTTGAGGTATCCTCTTGTCTGTTCAAGCATCTTAAGGCACTGCCGTCAAGAATAACACAGCTAGTCGTGTACTCGGACACATGCGGTTCTCAGAATTGAAGTATGTATGTG
The DNA here is from genome assembly GCF_049724085.1 of Artemia sp. Qi Xiang Cuo. NCBI lineage: Eukaryota > Metazoa > Arthropoda > Branchiopoda > Anostraca > Artemiidae > Artemia > Artemia sp. Qi Xiang Cuo. The sequence goes on from NW_028300591.1 coordinate 15,770, forward strand.
ACCAGAATGTTTTCGTAGTAAGTTTTTAAAATTGCTTCGTAGGATTTTGTATTGATAGATCAAAAGCTTCTCAAACCCGGAAATGCTTATCTCGAGTGCAACAGCGATCATGCCAGGATTGAGAAGGTCAAAAAGTATACAGACTTTGCAATCCGAGTTCCAGCTGACTGGACGAACTTAATACGTCTTGCAAGGGGAAAAATACCCGTTACCGCTACTGAGATGTCGTAGTCCTAAATGTTTGACTAGAATAAATTTTCCAGGAAAAGATGTGTCAAAAGGACAGTGGACACCGCAAATCAGCCATTCTCTTGGTTAGCTGTCCGTTGGTTGAGATACGAAAAAGAATGTGGCATCATCAAGTTCAAAACTTGTCTAGATGAAGATGTACCGTTCAGAATAACGAATTTCAGAAAGAGAGGATCCCAGAAAATCTCATTTGCAGGTATGAAGACAAATTATCCCAATGGGGAGACGATTTCCAAAGCGAAATACGAAGACTTGATGTCATTTTTGCCGTTTGTGTCTGAGGACTATCATGCCTTCTACAAAAATTTGCTTTATGATAATACAGCGGTGGACTACCTCGAAAATGAAAATGAAGAAGAATGAGCTAATATTCTCATGTTTTACTATTTTTTTTACCATTTCTTACATAAATGAAGTTGACTTAGCTTGAATTTGCAATTTGTTTTTTGAAAGATTTTGAGAAAATTCAATTTGCAAAAAACGATTAAGTCCATTATCTCAAAATATACTCCATTTTAGCGAAATCTAATGGCAAATTTCGATTCCTCGATGTTTTTTTGTATATATCATTTTTCCCCAGTAGTTTTCGTTCATAATTGGATTCAGGAGACGCTTTCAACCAGAAAAATCGCTCTCCTGTAAAATTTGGAAAATGTGACTTAGACGGTTTGTGACTTAGACGCTAGTGATTTTTAAATATGGCTTCTCTGGTCATTAGGTCTGAGAGATAAATATTAATATTCTATCGAAACCTTAATAGTGTAGCTAGGAACACCTTAAAGATGAAGACAGATTGAATATAATTTACGCAGGAAATGGTTTCTTAGGAATTTCAAATGTGACAGTGCAGGGATGCCGAAACAAAGGAACACGCAGAAATTACTTTTAGGGGATTATTTGGGTGAAACAGTTTGAGACATTTTAGAAGATGATTTGGGCGAAACAGTTTCAGACATTTTAGAAGATGATTTGGGATGAAACTCTCTGGTCGTTATAATACACAATTTCCATTTGAACAGTATTGTAAGGTCCCCTACCCCAACCCCCAAAGGTCCCCCTCCCCCCCCCTGGCATCCCCCATTTTTTAATACTTTTTTTGTGCAATTGAGATACAGAAGGGCCCCCACATTTCAAAAGGCTTTATTATATCTTTTCAGAACAAGTAATTTGCGTAATGTCCCTCTTAAACCCATTTTACAAGTTGAAGTACTCATCCTTTTCACACACAACTCTACCTTACGGCTTTTTGCATATCCCAACACCAAGCAATACTTTTCAATTTATTTATTATATCTTCAGAACAAGTTCTTTACGTAATGTCCCTCTTAAACCCATTTTACAAGTTGAAGTACTCATCCTTTTCACACACAACTCTACCTTACGGCTTTTTGCATACCCCAACACCAAGCAATACTTTTCAAAAAGGTATTATTATATTATTTCAGAACAAGTTCTTTTCTTAATGTCCCTCCTAAACCAATTTACAAGTTGAAGTACCCATCCTTTTCACCCACAAACAAACAGAGAAAGACAGGCACTTTAGACATACAAACCAACAAAGATAGACACTTCAGACATACAAACCAACAAAGACAAACACTTCAGACATACAAACAGAGAAAGACAGGCACTTTAGACATACAAACCAACAAAGATAACCACTTCAGACATACAAACCAACAAAGACAGACACTTTAGACATACAAATGTGGTAAAGCTTTCTAATTTAGTTAATTATGAAATTAGTAAAAATATATTAAGACGCAAATACAAAGTCTCGAAATACCACTTTTATCTCGATAAAGGTCATATCCTGCCAAGTTTATGCTTAACAGTAAGTTGAGACATGGCAAGTTCCTAGCTAGTGCGTGGGGTGGGTAAAGGACAGTGTGGTTGATAAAAACGTATAAAAGATACATTTTACCGGAAGTGGGACATTGATACTAACTTTATGCCAGACTGACCTCTGGTCCATTGTTTTTAGAAATACCTTGGAATCTTGTCAGATCATTGTAAGTGTCTAAGAATCCTATTATATGTTATTGTAGTTTTCCGAGACGTGTGGTCTAGTTGGGACAGCCAGTCCCAGTAGAAAATTTATATCTGGTATTATTATATGTTAACTGAATAAAAGTATTGCATTATAGCCAACCTCACCACAATCTACTTTTAGTCCCTCGAACATACCTAGCTTGTACGCCTCATTAGTCCGGTTATAGCCTAAGGCACGCTACCAAAGTTTAAATACCTTAGGACCATAGTTTATCTCTCCTATAAAGGGAGAATAAAGGCATCTACCACTACATCACCCTAAACACCATAAATACACCTTACAACAACTGGTGGCCGTTGGAAATACTGGGTCGAGAGGACTGGATAAAATAGTAGATTAAAATAAAATGGCTTTACCAGAGGTAAAAATGACTTCCCTATCAACAGTACTTGAAATTGCAAAAATTATACCAGAATACGCGGGAATTTCATATGTAGATGAGTTTATCGAAAAATTAAAAATTTTCGAGGAACTAACTGAATCGTTTGAGGATAAAGTCAAAGAGCATTGCGTTGCAGCCAGATTAAAGGGAAGCGCCCTTAAACATTTTGAGGCAATTAAGGAAAAAGAGCCCAAGGAAATCAGTACTCTAATTGAATCATTTAAAACAAGATTCATAGAGACAAGCATCTCCGAGAGGCTAAGAACAGAGGTAGTGACATTCTATACCTCAACTAGTATCAGGGAATATGCAGACAAAATTTGTAGATCCGTGTGCTTATAACTAGAGAAAGGCGGAAATGACGAGACAGTACAGAAAGTACAACTACATACTTTTACTTAGGGGTTAGCAAAAAAGTTATTAAAACTAATATTATCACGGAAACGTCTTTGTTGGTTTGTATGTCTAAAGTGCTTGTCTTTCTCTGTTTGTATGTTTGAAGTGTTTGTCTTTGTTGGTTTGTATGTCTAAAGTGCTTGTCTTTCTCTGTTTGTATGTCTGAAGTGGTTGTCTTTGTTGGTTTGTATCTCTGAAGTGTTTGTTTTTGTTGGTTTACATGTCTAAAGTGTTTGTCTTTCTCTGTTTGTATGTCTGAAGTGTTTGTCTTTGTTGGTTTGTATGTCTGAAGCGTCTGTCTATGTCGATTTGTATGTCTAAAGTGAGTGTCTTTCTCTGTTTGTATGTCTGAAGTGTTTGACTTTGTTGGTTTGTATGTCTGATGTGTCTGTCTTTGTGGGTTTGTATGTCTAAAGTGCCTGTCTTTTTCTGTTTTTACGTCTGAAGTGTTTGTCTTTGTTTGTTTGCATGTCTGAAGTATTTGTCTGTGTTTGCTTGCCTGTCGAAAGAGCATGTCCTTCTTTTTTACTATGTCTGAAGTGTTTGTCTTTATTGGTTTGTATGTCTCAAGTGTTTGTCTTTGTCGATTTGTGTGTCTAAAGTGCATGTCTTTCTCTGTTTGTATGTCTGAAGTGTTTGACTTTGTTGGTTTGTATATAGGAGGTGTCTGTTTTTGTTGGTTCGTATGTCTGAAGTGCCTGTCTTTCTATGTTTGTATGTCTGAAGTGTTTGTCTTTGTTGGTTTCTATTTCTGAAATGTCTGTATTTGTTTTTTTGTATGTCTAAAATGACTGTCTTTATATGTTTGTTTGTCTGAAGTGTTTGTCTTTGTCGGTTTCTATGTCTGAAGTGTCTGTCTTTGCTTGTTTGTATGTCTAAAGTGTATGTCTTTGTCAGTTTGTATGTCTGAATTGTTTGTCTTTGTTGGTTTGTATGTCTGATGTGTCTGTCTTTCTTGGTTTGTGTGTCTAAAGTACCTGTCTTTCTCTGTTTGAATGTCTGAAGTGTTTGTCTTTGTTGTTTTGTATGTCTGAAGTGTCTGTCTTTGTTGGTTTGTATGTATAAAGTGCCTGCCTTTCTCTGTCTGTATGTTTGAAGTGATTGTCTTTTTTGGTTTGTATGTCTGAAGTTTCTGTCTTTGTTGGTTTGTATGTCTAAAGTGCCAGTCTTTCTCTGTTTGTATATTTTAGGTGAGTGTGTTTTTTGGTTTGTATATCTGAAGTTTCTGTCTTTGTTGGTTTGTATTTCTAAAGTGCCAGTATTTCTATTTTTTTATATATGAAGTTTTTGTTTTTGTTGGTTTGAATGTCTGTCTTTGTTGGTTTGTGTGTCTAAAGTGCCAGTCTTTCTCTGTTTGTATGTCTGAAGTGTTTGTCTTTGGTTGGTTTGTATGTCTGAAGTGTCTGTCTTTCTCTGTTTGTATTTCTAAAGTGTTTGTCTTTGTTGGTTTTAGTGTCTGAAGTGTTTATCTTTGTTGGTTTGTATGTCTGAAGTGTCTGTCTTTATTGGTTTGTATATCGAAGTGCTTGTCTTTCTCTGTTTGCATGTCTGAAGTGTTTCCTCTTTGTTGTTTTGTATGTCTGAAGTGTCTGTCTTTGTTGGTTTGTATGTCTAATGTGTTTGTCTTTCTCTGTTTGTATGTCTTAAGTGTTTGTCTTTGCTGGTTTGTATGTCTGAAGTGTCTGTGTTTGTTGGTTTGTATGTCTGAAGTGTCTGTCTTTGTTGGTTTGTATTTCTAAAGTGTCTGTATTTGTTTGTTTGTATGTCTAAAGTTTCTGTCTTTGTTGGTTTGTATTTTTATAGTGTCTGTTTTTTTCTGTTTGTATGTCTAAAGTGTTTGTCACTGTTGGTTAGTATGTCTGAAATGTCTGTCTTTCTCTGTTTGTATGTCTAAAGTGTTTGTCTTTGTTGGTTTGTATGTCTGAAGTGTTTGTCTTTGTTGGTTTGTATGTCCGAAGCGTTTGTCTTTGTTTATTTGTATATCTAAAGTGCCTGTCCTTCTCTGTTTGTATGTCTCAAGTGTTTGTCATTGTTGTTTTGTATGTCTAAAGCGTCTTTCTTTCTGTTTGTATGTCTGAAGTGTTTGTCTTTGTTGGTTTTTATGTCTGAAGTGTCTGTCTTTGTTAGTTTGTATGTCTGAAGCGCTTGTCTTTGTCGGTTTGTGTTTCTGAAATGTTTGTTTTTCTCTGTTTGTGTGTCTGAGGTGTTTTTCTTTGTATGTTTGTATGTCTGAAGTGTCTGTCTTTGTTGGTATGTATGTCTAATGTGCTTGTCTTTCTCTGTTTGTATGTCTGAAGTGCTTGTCTTTATTGGTTTGTATGTCTGAAGTGTCTGTCTTTGTTGGTTTGTATGTCTAAAGTGTTTGTCTTTGTTGGTTTGTATGTCTAAAGTGATTGTCTTTTAAAAAACAGAGAAAGACAGACACTTTAAAAAAACAAACAGAGATAGACAGACACTTTAGACATACAAACAGATACAGACATGCACTTCAGACATACAAACCAACATAGATAGACACTTCAGACATACAAACAAATAGAGACATGCACTTTAGACATACAAACAGAGAAAAACAAACACTTTAGACAAACAAACAAAAAAAGACGAACACTACAGACAAGCAAACCCACACAGACAGACACTTCAGACATACAAACCAACAAATACAGTCACTTTAGACATACAAACAGAGAAACACAGACACTATAGACATACGAACCAAGAAATACAGACACTATAGACATACAAACCAACAAAGGCAAACACTTCAGACATACAAACCAACAAAGACAAACTCTTCAGACATACAAACAGAGAAAGACAGGCACTTTAGACATACAAACCATCAATGAAAGACCCTTAAGACATACAAACCAACAAAGACAAACACTTCAGACATACAAACCAACAAAGACAAACATTTTAGACATACAAACAAACAAAGACAAACACTTTAGACATACAAACCAACAAAGACAAACGCTTTAGACATACAAACCAACAAAGACAGACACTTTAGACATACACACCAACAAAGACAAGCTCTTCAGACATAAAAACAGATAAAGACTGATACTTTAGAAATACAAACCAACAAAGACAGACTCTTCAGAAATACAATAAAACAAAGACAAACACTTTAGACATGCAAACCAACAAAGACAAACACTTTAGACATACAAACCAACAAAGACAGACACTTCAGACATACAAACCAACAAAGACAAGCACTTCAGACATATAAGCATAGAAACACTGACACTTTAGACATACATACCAACAAAGACAGACACTTCAGACATACAAACCAACAAACACAAACACTTTATACATACAAACCAACAAAGACAACCACTTCAGACATACAAACAGAGAAATACAAACACTTTAGACATACACACCAACAAAGACAGACAATTCAGACTTACAAACAGAGAAAGACAAAGGCTTCACACATACAAAAAGAGAAAGACAAAGAGTTCAGACATACAAACAGAGAAAGCCAGGCACTTTAGACATACAAAACAACAAAGACGACAATTCAGGCATACACACCAACAAAGACAATCACTTCAGACATACAAACAGAGAAAGACAGGCGCTTTAGACATACAAACAAACAAAGACGGACACTTCAGACATACAAACAGAGAAAGACAGACACTTTAGACATACAACTCAACAAAGACAGACACTTCAGACATACAAACCAAAAAAAGACAAACACTTCAGACATACAAACCAACAAAGACAAACACTTTAGACATACAAACAGAGAAAGACAGACACTTTAGACATACAAACCAACAAAGACTGACACTTCAGAAATACAAACAAACAAAGATAAACACTTCAGACATACAAACCAACAAAGACATACAAACAGAGAAAGACAAGCACATTAGACATACAAACCAACAAAGATAGACACTTCAGACATACAAGCCAACAAAGACAAACACTTCAGACATACAAAAATAGAAAGACAAGCACTTTCGACATAAAAACCAACAAAGACAAACACTTCAGACATACAAATCATCAAAGACAAATACTTCAGACATACAAACAGAGAAAGACAGACACTTCAGACATACAAACCAACAAAGACAAATACTTAAGACATACAAACAGAGAAAGACAATCACTTTAGACATAAAAAACAACAAAGACAAACACTTCAAACATACGAACAGAGAAAGACAGGTACTTTAGACATACAAACCAACAAATATAGATATTTTAGACATACAAAATAACAAAGAAAGACACTTAAAAGATAGAAACCAAGAAATACACATACTTCAGACATACAAACCAACAAATACAAACACTTTAGACATACAAACAAACAAGACAGACACATCAGACATACAGACCAAAAAAGACAAACGCTTTAGACATACAAACAGAGAAAGACAGACACTTTAGACATACAAACCATCAAAGACTGACAATTGAGAAATAAAAACAAAAAAAGACAAACACTTTAGACATAAAAACAAGCTCAGACATACAAAATTATAAACACAAGAAAAAAAGACATACACAAAAAAAAAGATAGACACTTAAGACATACAAGACAACAAAGACAGACACATCAGACATACAAAAAGAGAAATACAAGCTCTTTCGACATAAAAACCAACAAAGACAAACACTTCAGACATACAAAACATCAAAGACACACACTTTAGACATACAAACAGAGAAAGACAGACACTTCAGACATAAAAAACACAAAACACAAATACTTAAGACATACAAACAGAGAAATACAGTCACTTTAGACATACAAAAAAACAAAGACAGAATTTTCAGACATACAAACCAACAAAGACAAACACTTCAGACATACAAACAGAGAAAGACAGTAACTTTAGACATACAAACCAATAAAGACAGAAACTTAAGACATACAAACTAACAAAGACAAACACTTCATATATACTAACAGAGAAAGACATGTACTTTAGACATACAAACCAAGAAAGACAGACGCTTCAGACATAAAAAAAAAGAAAGACATACACTTCAAACATGCAAACAAAAAAAGACAAACACTTCAGACATACAAACAAACAAATACACTCAATTTAGACATACAAACAAACAAAGACAAACACTTCAGACATACAAACCAAGAAAGACAGGCACTTCAGACATACAAACCAACAAAGACAAGCAATTTAGACATACAAACAGACAAACACAGACACTATAGACATACGAACGAAGAAATACAGACACTATAGACATACAAACCAACAAAGGCAAACACTTCAGACATACAAACCAACAAATACAAACTCTTTAGACATACAAAAATAGAAATACAGGCACTTTAGAAATACAAACAAACAATGAAAAACAATTTATACATACAAACCAACAAAGACCAACACTTAAGATATACAAACAAAAAATGACATACACTTCAGACAGACATAACAATAAAGACACACACTTCAGACAGACAAACAAACAAAGACATACACTATAGACATACAAACAAAAAAAAGACAAACACTTTAGACATACAAACCAACAAAGACAAACGCTTTAGACATACAAACCAACAAAGACAGACACTTCAGACATACAAACCAACAAAGACAAGCACTTAAGACATAAAAACAGAGAAAGACTAACACTTTAGACATACAAACCAACAAAGACAGACACTTCAGAAATACAAAAAAAAAACAAAGACAAACACTTAGACATGCAAACCAACAAAGACAAACGCTTTAGACATACAAACCAACAAAGACAGACACTTTAGACATACACACCAACAAAGACAAGCACTTCAGACATACAAACAGAGAAAGACTGACACTTTAGACATACAAACCAACAAAGACAGACTCTTCAGAAATACAAACAAACAAAGACAAACAGTTTAGACATGCAAACCAACAAAGACAAACACTTTAGACATACAAACCAACAAAGACAGACACTTCAGACATACAAACCAACAAAGACAAGCACTTCAGACATATAAGCAGAGAAACACTGACACTTTAGACATACAAACCAACAAAGACAGACACTTCTGACATACAAACCAACAAAGACAGACACTTCAGACATAAAAACCAACAAATACAACCACTTCAGACATACAAACAGAGAAAAACAAACACTTTAGACATACAAACCAACAAAGACAGACACTTCAGACTTACAAACAGAGAAAGACAAAGGCTTCAGACATACAAAAAGAGAAAGACAAAGAGTTCAGACATACAAACAGAGAAAGCCATGCAATTTAGACATACAAAACAAAAAAGACTACAATTCAGGCATACACACCAACAAAGACAAACACTTAAGACCTAAAACCATAGAAAGACAGGCGCTTTAGACATACAAACCAACAAAGACGGACACTTCAGACATACAAACAAAGAAAGACAGACACTTTAGACATACAACTCAACAAAGACAGACACTTCAGACATGCAAACCAAAAAAAGACAAACACTTCAGACATACAAACCGAAAAAGACAAACTCTTTAGACATACAAACAGAGAAAGAAATACACATTAGACGTACAAACCAACAAAGACTGACACTTCATAAATACAAACAAACAAAGATAAACAATTCAGATATACAAAACAACAAAGACATACAAACAGAGAAAGACAAGCACATAAGACATACAAACCAACAAAGACAAATACTTCAGACATAAAAGCAATCAATAAAAAACACTTTAGACATACAAACATAGAAATACAATCTCTTTAGACATACAAATCAACAAAGAAAAACACTTCAGAAATACAATTCATAAAAGACAAATACTTCAGACATAAAAATAGAGAAAGAAAGGCTCTTTAGACATAAAAATCAACAAAGACAAACACCTCAGACATACAAACAGAGAAAGACAGGCACTTTAGACATAAAAATCAACAAAGACAAACACTTCAAACATACGAACAGAGAAAGACAGGTACTTTAGACATACAAACCAACAAATACAGACACTTCAGACATAGAAACCGAGAAAGACAGGCACTTCAGACATACAAACAAACAAAGACAGACACTTCAAACATACAAATAAAAAAAGACAGACCTTTTAGATATACAAAAAAAAAAAGAAGGAAACTTTACACATAAAAACCAAAAAAGACAAACGCTGCAGACATACAAACAGAGAAAGACAGACACTTTAGACGTACAAACCATCAAAGACTTACACTTCAGACATACAAACAAACAAAGATAAACACTTTAGACATACAAACCAACAAAGACATACAAACAGAGAAAGACAAGCACATTAGACATACAAACCAACAAAGATAGACACTTCAGACATACAAGCCAACAAAGACAAACACTTCAGACATACAAAAAGAGAAATACAAGCACTTTCGACATAAAAACCAACAAAGACAAACACTTCAGACATTCAAATCATCAAAGACACACACTTTAGACATACAAACAGAGAAAGACAGACACTTCAGACATACAAACCAACAAAGAGAAATACTTTAGACATACAAACATAGAAAGACAGGCACTTTAGACATAAAAATCAACAAAGACAGAATTTTCAGACATTCAAACCAACAAAGACAAACACTTCAGACATACAAACAGAGAAAGACAGGCACTTTAGACATACAAACCAACAAAGACAGACACTTCAGACATACAAAACAACAAAGACAAACACGTCATACATACAAATAGAGAAAGACATGCACTTTATACATAAAAAATAACAAAAACAAGCATTTTAGACATACAAACCAACAAAGACAAACACTTGACCCATATAAACCAACAAAGAAAAACACTTCAGACATATAAACCAAAAAAGACAGACACTTCAGACATACAAACCAACAAAGACAAACACTTCAGACATGCAAACCAACAAAGACAGACACTTCAGACATACAAACCAACAAAGACAAGCAATTTAGACATACAAACAGAGAAACACAGACACTAAAGACATAAAAACGAAGAAAAACAGACACTATAGACATGCAAACCAACAAAGTCAAACACTTCAGACATACAAACCCACAAAGACAAACTCTTCAGACATACAAAAAGAGAAAGAAAAGCACTTTAGACACACAAACCATAAAAGACAGACCCTTCAGAAATAAAAACCAACAAAGACCAACACTTTAGACATAAAAACCATAAAAGACAGACACTTCAGACATACAAACAAACAAAGACAAACACTTCAGACATACAAACCAACAAATACAAACACTTTAGAAATACAAACCAAAAAAGACAAACGCTTTAGACATGCAAACCAACAAAGACAAACGCTTTAGACATACAAACAAACAAAGACAGACACTTCAGACATACAAACCAACAAAGACAATCACTTCAGAAATAAAAACAGAGACAGACTGACACTTTAGACATACAAACCAACAAAGACAGACACTTCAGAAATACAAAAAAACAAAGACAAACACTTTAGACATGAAAACAAACAAAGACAAACACTTTAGACATACAAACCAATAGATAAACACACTTCATAAATTAAAACAGACAAAGACAAGCACTTCAGACATACAAACATAGAAACACAGGCACTTTTGACATACAAACAAACAAAGACAGACACTTAAGACATACAAACTAACAAATTCAGACACTTCGGACATACAAACCAACAAAGACAACCACTTCAGACATACAAACAGAGAAAAACAAGCACTTTAGACACACGAACCAACAAAGACAGACACTTCAGACATACAAACCAACAAAGACAAGCACTTCAGACATATTAACATAAAAAGACTGACACTTTAGACATACAAACCAACAAAGACAGACACTTAAGACAAACAAACCAACAAAGACAAACACTTCAAACATATTAACAGAGAAAGACAGGTACTTTAGACATACAAAACAACAAATACAGACACTTCAGACATACAAACCAACAAAGAAAAACACTTCAAACACACGAACAGAGAAAGACAGGTACTTTAGACATACAAACCAACAAAGACATATACTTCAGACATACAAAACAAAAAAGAAAGAAACTTAAGAGATACAAACCAACAAAGACAAAAACTTTAGACATACAAACCAACAAAGACAAACACTTTAGATATACAAACAGACAAAGACAAACACTTTAGACATACAAACCAACAAAGACAAACGCTTTAGACATACAAACAGAGAAAGACAGACATGCAAACCATCAAAGACTGACACTTCAGAAATACAAACAAACAAAGATAAACACTTCAGACATACAAACCAACAAAGACATACAAACAGAGAAAGACAAGCACATTAGACATACAAACCAACAAAGATACATACTTCAGATATACAATCCAACAAAAAAAAACACTTCAGACATACAAAAAGAGAAATACAAGCACTTTCGACATAAAAACAAACAAATATAAACACTTCAGACATACAAATCATCAAAGACACACACTTTAGACATACAAACATAGAAAGACAGACACTTCAGACATACAAATCATCAAAGACAAACACTTTAGACATACAACCAGATAACGAAATGCACTTTAGACATACAAATCAACACAGACATACTCTTCAGACAATCAAACCAACAAAGACAAACACTTAAGACATACAAATATACAAAGACAGGAACTTTAGACATACAAACCAATAAATACATACACTTAAGACATAAAAACTATCACAGATAAACACTACAAATATACAAGCAGAGAAAGACAGGTACTTCAGACATACTAACCAAAAAAGACAGATACTTCATACATTCAAACTAACAAAGAGAGGCAATCTAGACATACAAACCAACAAAGACAGAAATTTCATACAAAAAAACAAATAAATATAGACACTTTAGACATTAAAACCAAGAAATACAAAAATTTCAGACACGCAAACAAACAAAGACAAATACTTCAGACATACAAACCAACAAAGACAAGCACTTTAGACATACAAACAGAGAAACACAGACACTATAGACATACAAACGAAGAAAAACAGACACTATAGACATACAAACCAACAAAGGCAAACACTTCAGACATACAAACCAACAAAGACAAACTCTTCAGACATACAAAAAGAGAAAGACAGGCACTTTAGACATACAAACCATCAATGACAGACCCTTCAGACATACAAACCAACAAAGACAAACACTTTAGACATACAAACCAACAAAGACAGACACTTCAGACATACAAACCAACAAAGACAAACACTTTAGACATACAAACAAACAAGTACAAACAATTTAGAAATACAAACAAAAAAAGACAAACACTTAAGACATACAAACCAAAAAAGACACACGCTTTAGACATAAAAACCAACAAAGACAGACACTACAGACATACAAACCAACAAAGACAAACACTTCAGACATAAAAACAGAGAAAGACTAACACTTTAGACATACAAACCAACAAAGACATACACTTCAGAAATACAAAAAAAACAAAGAAAAACACTTTAGACATGCAAACCAACAAATACAAACACTTTAGACATACAAACCAATAAATACAGAAACTTTAGAAATACAAACCAACAAAAACAATCACTTCAGACATATAAACATAAAAAGACTGACACTTTTGACATACAAACCAACAAAGACAGACACTTTAGACATACAAACCAACAAAGTCATACAATTCAGACATAAAAACACACACAAGCACTTCAGAAATAAAAACAGAGGAAAACAGGTACTATAGACACACGAACATACAAATACATAAACTTAATACACAAAAACAAACAAAGAAAAGCAATTAATACATATTAAAAAAAAAAGAATTAAACTGTAGACATACAAACCAACATATACAGACAATTCAGACATACAAACCAACAAAGATAAACACATCAACCATATAAACTTATAAAGACATGTAATTTAGACATACAAAACAACAAAGACAGACACTTAAAAAATAAAAATCAACACATAAAAAAACTTCAAATAGAATAACAGAGAAATGCAGTCACTTAATACACAAAAAAAGAGAAATTCAAACATGATAGACATACGAACCATCATTTACAAACATCGTAGAGATGCTGCCACATAAAGTATGATTATATAGAAAATCACACCAACAAACACAAAAACGTCTTAAATAAGCACCAACAAAGACGGACGCTGTGGACACACAAGACAGCACCTGGCAGCGCTTTATCTTAAAACACAAAAAATGACAGGAAATTCAGAAGTACAAACACAGAAACACAGACACTATAGACATACGAACGAAGAAATACAGACACTCTAGACATACAAACCAACAAAGGCAAACACTTCAGACATACAAACAGAGAAAGACAGGCACTTTAGACATAAAAATCAACAAAGACAAACACTTCAAACATACTAACATAGAAAGACAGTTACTTTAGACATACAAACCAACAAATACAGACACTTCAGACATACATACCAACAAATACAAACACTTCAAACATACAAACCAACAAAGAAAGACACTTAAGACATACAAACCAAAAAAGACAAACACTTTAGATATACAAACAAACAAAGACGAACACTTTAGACATACAAACCAACAAAGACAAACGCTTTAGACATACAAACAGAGAAAGACAGAAACTTTAGAAGTGCAAACCATCAAAGACTTACAATTGATACATACAAACAAACAAAGAAAAACACTTTAGACATACAAACCAGCAAATACATACACACAGATAAAGACAAGCACCTAAGACATACCAAACAACAAAGAAACACACATCAGACATACAAGCAAACAATAACAAACACTAAAGACATACAGAAAGATAAATAAAAGCTCTAAATACAAAAAAATAAAAAAATACAAACACTTCAGATATACAAATCATCAAAGACACACACTTTAGACATACAAACAGAGAAAGACAGACACTTCAGACATACAAACCAACAAAGACAAATACTTCAGACATACAAACAGAGAAAGACATTCACTTTAGACATAAAAATCAACAAAGACAGAAGTTTCAGACATTCAAACCAACAAAGACAAACACTTCAGACATACAAACAGAGAAAGACAGGCACTTTAGACATACAAACCAACAAAGACAGACACTTCAGACATAAAAACCAACAAAGACAAACACTTCAGAAATACTAACAGAGAAAGACATGTACTTTAGAAATACAAACAAACAAATACAAACATTTCAGACACAAAAACCCAAAAAGAACGACACATCAAACAAATAAAAAAACAAACAAACACAATTTAGCAATACAAAACAACAAATAAAAAAAATTTATACATACAAAACAAAAAAGACAAACGCTTTAGACACACAAACAAAAAAAGACAGACGCTTTAGACATACAAAACAACAAAGACAAGCACTTTAGACATACAAACAGAGACCAACAGACACTATAGACATACAAAATAATAAATACAGACACTATAGACATACAAACCAACAAAGGCAAACACTTCAGACATACAAACCAACAAAGACAAACTCTTCAGACATACAAAAAGAGAAAGACAGGCACTTTAGACATACAAACCATCAATGAAAAACACTTTAGACATACAAACCAACAAAGACAAACACTTTAGACATACAAACCAAAAATGACAGACACTTCAGACATACAAACCAATAACGACAAACACTTCAGACATACAAACCAACAAATACAAACACTTTAGAAATACAAACAAAAAAAGACAAACACTTTAGACATACAAACCAACAAAGACAAACTCTTTAGACATACAAACCAACAAAGACAGACACTTCAGACATACAAACCAACAAAGACAAGCACTTCAGACATACAAACAGAGAAAGACTAACACTTTAGACATACAAACCAACAAAGACAGACACTTCAGAAATACAAAAAAACAAACACAAACACTTTAGACATTAAAACCAACAAAGAAAAACACTTTAGACATACAAACCAACAAATACAAAAACTTCATACATACAAACCAACAAAAACAAGCACTTCAGACATAAAAACATAAAAACACTGACACTTTTGACATACAAACCAACAAAGACATACACTTTAGACATACAAACCAACAAAGACAGACACTTCGGACATAAAAAAAAACAAAGACAATCACTTCAGACATACAAACAGAGAAATACAAGCACTTTAGACATACTAACCAACAAAGACAGACACTTAATACACACAAACCAACAAAGACAAGCACTTCAGACATATAAACAGAAAAAGACTGACACTTTAGACATACAAACCAACAAAGACAGACACTTAAGACATACAAACCAACAAAGACAAACACTTCAAACATATTAACAGAGAAAGACAGGTACTTTAGACATACAAATCACCAAAGACAGACACTTCAAACATACAAACCAACAAAGAAAAACACTTCAAACACACTAACAGAGAAATACAGGTACTTTAGACATACAAACCAACAAATAAAGACACTTCAGACATACAAACCAACAAAGACAGACACTTCAAACATACAAACCAACAAAGACAGACACTTTAGACATACAAACCAACAAAGACAAACACTTTAGAAATACAAACAAACAAATGCAAACACTTTAGACATACAAACCAACAAAGACAGACACTTCAGACATACAAACCAACAAAGACAAGCAATTTAGACATACAAACAGAGAAACACAGACACTATAGACATACGAACGAACAAATACAGACACTATAGACATACAAACCAACACAGGCAAACACTTCAGACATACAAACCAACAAAGACAAACACTTCAGACATACAAAAATAGAAAGACATGCACTTTAGACATACACACCAACAAAGAAAAACACTTTAGACATACAAACCAACAAAGACCAACACTTCAGACATACACACCAACAATGACAGACACTTCAGACATACAAACCAATAAAGACAAACACTTTAGACATACAAACCAACAAATAAAAACACTTGATAAATACAAACAAAAAAAGACACACACTTATACATGCAAACAAAAAAAGAAAAACACTTTAGACATGCACACATACAATGACAGACAAATTAGACATACACACAAAGAGAGACCAGCTATTTAGACTTAAAAACCGACAAAGACAAATACTATAGACAAACACACCAACAAAGACAGACTCTTAAGAAATACAAAAAAACAAAGACAAACACTTTAGACATGCAAACCAACAAAGACAAACACTTTAGACATACAAACAAACAAATAAAGACACTTTAGACATACAAACCAACAAAGACAATCACTTAAGACATATAAACAGAGAAACACTGACACTTAAGACATACAAACAAACTAAGACAGACACTTCAGACATACAAACCAAAAAAGACAGACACTTCAGACATAAAAACCAACAAAGACAAGCACTTCAGACATACAAACAGAGAAAAACAAGCACTTTAGACATACGAACCAACAAAGACAGACACTTCAGACATACAAACCAACAAAGACAAGCACTTCAGACATATAAACTTAAAAAGACTGACACTTTAGACATACAAACCAACAAAGACAGACACTTAAGACACACAAACCAACAAAGACAAACACTTCAAACATATTAACAGAGAAAGACAGGTACTTTAGACATACAAAACAACAAATACAGACACTTCAGACATACAAACCAAAAAAGACAAACACTTCATACATACTAACAGAGAAAGACAGGTAATTTAGACATACAAAACGACAGATAAAGACACTTCAGATATACAAAACAACGAAGACAAACACTTAATACATACAAACAGAGAAAGTCAGGCACTTTAGACATACAAACCAACAAAGACAGACCCTTCAGACACACAAACCAACAAAGACAAACACTTTAGACATACAAACAGAGAAAAACAGGCACTTTAGACATACAAACCAACAAAGACAGACACATCAGATATACAAACCAACAAAGACAAACACTTCAGACATACAAACAGAGAAAGACAGGCACTTAAGACATACAAACCAAAAAAGACATACACTTCAGACATACAAACTGACCAAGACAAACACTTCAGACATACAAACAGAGAAAGACAGGCACTTTAGACATTAAAACCAACAAAGACAGACACTTAAGACATACAAACAAACAAAGACGAACAATTAATACATACTAACAGAGAAAGACAAGTACTTTAGACATACAAACCAACAAAGACAGACACTTCAGACATAAAAACCAACAAATACAAACAATTCAGACATACAAATAGACAAATACAGTCACTTTAGACATACAAACCATCAAAGACAGACACTTCAGACATACAAACCAACAAAGACAAGCACTTCAGACATACAAACAGAGAAGAACTGACACTTTAGACATACAAACCAACAAAGACAGACACTTTAGACATACAAATTAACAAAGACAGACACTTCAGACGTACAAACAAACAAAGACAAGCACTTCAGTCATACAAACAGAGAAATACATGCACTGTAGACATAAAAACAAAAAAAGACAGTCTCTTCAGACTTACAAACAGATTAAGACAAAGTCTTCAGACATACAAACAGAGAAATAAAAACAATTCATACATAAAAACATAGAAAGACAGACACTTTATACATACACAACAACAACGACGACAATTCAGGCATACACACCAACAAAGACAATCACTTCAGACATACAAACAGATAAAGACAGGTGCTTTAGACATACAAACCAACAATGACGGACACTTCAGACATACAAACGAAGAAAGACAGAAAATTTAGACATACAACTCAACAAATTTAGACATACAAACCAAAAAACACACACACTTCAGACAAGCAAACCAACAATAGCAAACACTTTAGATATCCAAACTGAGAAAGACAGACACTTCAGACACACAAATCATCAAATACAAACACTTCACAAATACAAACCAACAAAGACAAACACTTTATACTTACAAACTAAAAAAGACAAACAAACAGATAAATACAAGCACTTTATACATACAAACCACGAAAGACAAACACTTAAGACACACACAGCCACATATACAAATTATTCAAAGATACAAAAAGAGAAGTCCAGTCAATATCGAAATACATACCAAAAAAGACAGTCACTTAAGATATAAAAACAAACAAAGATACACACTTCACACATGGAAACAGAGAAAGACATGCACTTTAGACATACAAACCAACAAAAGCAAAAACTTTAGACATACAAAAAGAGAAATAAATACACTTTAGACACACACACAAACAAAGACAGACACATCATACATACAAACCAACAATGACAAACACTTTAGACATACAAACCAACAAAGACTTACAAACAGAGAAAGACAGGCACTTTAGAAATAAAAAACAACAAATAAAAGCACTTCAGACATACAAACAAATACAGGAAAACACTTAAGAAATAGAAAAAGTGAAAGAAAGGCGCTTTCGACATGCAAACCAACAAATACAAACACTTAAGACATTCAAACAAACAAAGACACACACTTTAGACATACAAACAGAGAAAGACAGACACTTCAGACATACAAACCAACAAAGACAAATACTTCAGATATACAAACAGATAAAGACTGGCACTTTATACATAAAAACCAACACAGACAGACTTTTCAGATATTCAAACCAACAAAGACAAACACTTCAGACACACAAACAGAGAAAGACAGGCACTTTAGACACAAAAAACCAACAAAGACAGACACTTCAAACGTACGAACAGAGAAAGACAGGTACTTTAGACATACAAACAAACAAATAAAGACACTTAAGACATACAAACAACAAAGACAAACACTTCAAACATACAAACAGAGAAAGACAGGCAATTTATACATACAAACCAACAAAGACAGACACTTCAGACATACAAACCAACAAAGACAGACACTTCAGACATACAAACAGAGAAAGACAGGCACTTCAGACATACAAACCAACAAAGACAGACACATCAGATATACAAACCAACAAAGACAAACACTTCAGACATACAAACAGAAAAAGACAGGCACTTTAGACATAAAAACCAACTAAGACAGACACTTAAGACATACAAACCAACAAAGACAAACACTTTAAACATACGAACAGAGAAAGACAGTTACTTTAGACATACAAACCAAAAAAGACAGATACTTCAGACATACAAACAAACAAAGACAAACACTTCAGACATACAAACATAGAAAGACAGGCACTTTAGACATATAAACCAAAAAAGACAGACATTTCAGACATTCAAACAAACAAAGTCACACACTTCAGACATACAAAAAGAGAAAGACAGGCACTTTATACATATAAACCAAAACAGACAGACATTTCAGACATTCAAACCAACAAAGTCAAACACATAACACATACAAACATCTATCGTGCTTGTTTTTTGTTGTGTTTTATCTATATTGTGTCTTTCTTCTCTGTGTGTCTGTATGAAGTGCCTGTCTGGGTTGTGGTGGATGTCTTAAGTGTATGTCTTTGGTTGTTAGTATTTCTGAAGTGTTTTTCTTTTCTTGTTTGTTTGTCTAAAGTGATTGTCTTTCTCTTTTTGTATGTCTAAAGTGCATGTCTTTGTTGGTTTGTATGTTGTCTGTGTCTATCTATGTTGGATTGTATGTCTGAAGTGCATGTCTTTCTCTGTTTGTATGTCTAAAGTGTCTGTCATTCTCTGTCTGTATGTCTAAATTTTCTGTCTGTCTCTGTTTGTACGACTAAAGTGTGTCTCTTTGTTGGTTTGTATGTATGAAGTGCCTGTCTGTGTTGGTTTGTATGTCTAATGTGTTTGTCTTTCTCTGTTTGTTTCTCTAAAGTGTTTGTCTTTCTGTGTTTGTATATCTAAAGTGTCGGTCTTTGTTGGTTTGTATGTCTGAAGTGACTGTCTTTTTCTGTTTGTATGTCTGAAGTTTGTGTCTTTGCTGGTTTGTATGTCTGAAATGTTTGTCTTTGTTGGCTTATATCTCTGAAGTGTCTATCTATGTTGGTTTGTATGTCTAAAGTGTCTGTCTTTGTTGGTTTGTATGTCTATAGTACATGTCTTTGTCGGTTTGTATGTTTATAGTGTCTGTATTTGATGGTTTGTATGTCTATAGTACATGTCATTCTCTGTTTGTATGTCTATTTTGATTTCTGATTATCATCTTCTTTCTATCTTATCTACTTTATCTTTTTACATATTACTATACCTGTCTATTAAGATCTCTCCATTTTCTTAATTATTAAACCTCTAGTCAAAATTAGTATATCTATAAAGAACGACCTGTTCATTAAATACATAAGGAGAGTTTCTGTTGAAAAATATAAAGAACTCGTAGAGAAAAGTAAGGAAAATTATGTGTATACGCCCTTCCCCCCAAATAATATCAATATTCCTGATTCACGGTTCAAATTGAAGACCAGCTAGTTCAGTTTCTTAAACTGGTGATACAAGTGAGGCTGGTACCAGATTTACCCCTGTGGGAGTTGGTTCTGGATGCTGGATCAAATGAATTCTTGTGAAGCTTCACGTTTTCCCCTGCGTGACATTGCTGTGCAGACTAAAGAAGATGGATTTTGCATCTGTAATACAGATACTTCAATTTCCAGCTTCCAAAGTGGTGATTTTTCAGCTTGTGTTGGCTTATTTTTTTATTTAATGGAGTTTAAATCTTCATTGAAGCAGAAATGCCTATTCAACAAACAATATAACCTATTAGAGAGTGGTTTGAGAGAAAGGTAGTTGCCAAACTGACTGGCAGATCACCATTTGTACTGATATTAGTTTGCCATCAGTATTCCGTGCTTTGATTTTAAATGCACTAACCCTAAAATCAAAATTTATTTTCCAATATCTGGGGGGGGGGGGCAAATTTGCTTTTTTTTATTTTTTTTTTCATTGAAAATAATATTTTTTAATTGGAAGCCCGTTAAGTCAGATTATCGCCCCAGGGAATTCTTGCTGTCCGGTTATAAGCCGGCTTTATCACTTCGGTATAGACTTGAGAAGATATGTGATCCCCGTCCTGCACTGGTATCCGGGATGATTGCTTTTCCTGAGGCGAAAATAATTTCAATGATTTAAAGGACATGAAAATTGGTACTTGGAATGTTACGACATTAAAAAATGACTATCGTATCGACATTTTGACTGACGAATTCAGACGATTCGAACTGGATTTATTAGGAGTTTCAGAAACCCATATTCCAGGGGTAGGAAGCATGAAATTAGGTGATATAGAATTTGTTTACTCTGGCAGGAAGGATGGGATGCATAGGCAGGGAATAGGGCTCATGATGAATAAAGAAGCTGCAAAGTCTTGTTTAGGTTGGGAATGTATTAATGATAGAATTCTAGTTGCTCATTTGATGACTAAAAAGTTCAGGGTATCAGTTATAGTAGTATACGCCCCTGTAGAACCGACTGACGGTGATACTAGGAACTCAGAATAATTTTACTTACAGTTAAAAGAGCAAATAAACAAGGTCCCAGGTAGAAATAAGATAGTATTACTGAGAGATTTTAACGCCCAGATTGGGAGAAATAGGGATAGATGGTATCCCAGCCTAGGTAAATTTGGTGTAGGACAAGAGAACATTAATGGATACTGACTTTTGCAGTTTTGTAGGTATAACAATCTTGTTATAACCAATACGGTGTTCGGTCATAAAATGGCTCATAAGTTAACATGATGGAAAGATAGCAAACCTTATTGATTATGCTATAGTAAACCGAATACTTGCAGGATCAACAAAAGATACGAGGGTATATAGGAGTGCTGTTATTGATGTTAAAAGTAAAGATCACCATTTAGTAGCGTCAAGGGTTAATTTCAAGCTGAAATATCGGAAGGGTAACTACCTCCCGGGAAGTTATGATGTTGGTAGACTCCAGGATGAATATTTGAGAGAAACTTTCCAGGAACATTTGAATACTATACTTCAGAGTTTAAAATTTGATGATGAGGAAGATGGTTGGAATAGTTTTTGAAAAATAATTTGTGAAGTTGCTAAAGGTATATTAGTGAAGAAAGCTAGAGCTGGAGCTAAGAATATTAGTGGAAAAGCTTTATGTTTAATAGAAAGGAGAAATGACTTGTACAAGAATTATCTGAGTGATATATCGTATGAAAACAAAAGAAATGTAAAGAAAGTGGAGAAAGCATTAAAATATGAACTAAGGAGGTGTGAAGTTGAGGCCATGGATAAAATTGCCGAGGATCTGGAAGATGCAGCTAGACGGCATAATAGTAAAATATTGTACTGGCACGTTAAAAAATTGAGAGGGAGTAGTCAATCCGGACTTGTCCCAATTAAAGATAGGAATGGGGTGGCAATTAGTTATAAGGAAAAAACTAAAGAGAGACGGGCCGAACATTTTGAGAACTTGCTTAACCGAGATAGAGTTCCAGGAAAAAATATAGAGGAAAATGAAGAAGTTGGTGAGACCTTGGATGTGAAGGAAGATTTGTTTTTGTGAGGAGGAATTAGCAACAGTACTAAAAGGATTAAAGAATAACAAGGCCCCAGGTGCTGATAGGGTGGTAAATAAGTTTTTGTTTAAATATGGTGGGTGTGGAGTTAGATATAAACTATTGAAGATTGTGAATATGATTTATGAAAAAAGGGAAGTACCTAACAATTTTAGGAAAACCTTAATTAAGCCACTTTATAAGAAAGGTGATAAAAGTGACTGCGATAATTATCAAGGGATTAGTCTGGTCTCTGTAGGTGGTAAATTACTAAGTAATATGATACTTTTTAGATTGAGAGATGCCGTAGACAGTTTTAAGAGGAGAACAGTATGGTTTTTGAAAAGGTAGAGGATGTGTCGACCAAATTTTGACCCTTAGGCTAATAATTGAGAAGTGACTGAGTTTTCAAACACCTTTGGTCCTCAGTTTTATAGATTACGAGCAAGAGATTACGAGCAAGATTACGAGGAAAAATCGCTCTCCTGTAAAATTTGGAAAATGTGACTTAGACGGTTTGTGACTTAGACGCTAGTGATTTTTAAATATGGCTTCTCTGGTCATTAGGTCTGAGAGATAAATATTAATATTCTATAGAAACCTTAATATTGTAGCTATGAACACCTTAAAGATGAAGACAGATTGAATATATTTTACGCAGGAAATGGTTTCTTAGGAATTTCAAATTTGACAGCGCAGGTATGCCGAAACAAAGGAACATGCAGAAATTAATTTTAGGGGATTATTTGGGCGAAACGGTTTGAGACATTTTAGCAGATGATTTGGGCGAAACAGTTTGACACATTTTAGAAGATGATTTGGGATGAAACTCTCTGGTCGTTATAATACACAATTTCCATTTGAACAGTATTGTAAGGTCCCCTACCCCAACCCCAAAAGGTCCCCCTCCCCCCCCCCCCCCCCGACCCCTTAAGGCTCCCCTAAGGGCCACCAAAAAGCCCCCCTCCCCCTGGCACCCCCCATTTTTCAATACTTTTTTTGTGCAATTGAGATACAGAAGGGCCCCCACATTTCAAAAGGCTTTATTATATCTTTTCAGAACAAGTAATTTGCGTAATGTCCCTCTTAAACCCATTTTACAAGTTGAAGTACTCATCCTTTTCACACACAACTCTACCTTACGGCTTTTTGCATATCCCAACACCAAGCAATACTTTTCAAAGGCTTTATTATATCTTCAGAACAAGTTCTTTACGTAATGTCCCTCTTAAACCCATTTTACAAGTTGAAGTACTCATCCTTTTCACCGACAACTCTACCTTACGGCTTTTTGCATACCCCAACACCAAGCAATACTTTTCAAAAAGGTATTATTATATTATTTCAGAACAAGTTCTTTTCTTAATGTCCCTCCTAAACCAATTTACAAGTTGAAGTACCCATCCGTTTCACCCACATACAAACAGAGAAAGACAGGCACTTTAGACATACAAACCAACAAAGATAGACACTTCAGACATACAAACCAACAAAGACAGACAGTTTAGACATACAAATGTGGTAAAGCTTTCTAATTTAGTTAATTATGAATTTAGTAAAAATATATTAAGACAAAGTTTTATACAAAGCAAATACAAAGTTTAGAAATACCACTTTTTATTAAGATAAGGGATATATCCTGCCAAGTTTCTGCTTAACGGGAAATTGAGAAATCACCACTTCCTAGCCACTGCGTCGGTTGGGTAAAGGAAGGTGTGGTTGATAAAAATGTATAAAATATACATTTTATGGGAAGTCGGACATTGATACTAACTTTATGCCAGACTGACCTCTGGTCCAGTGTTTTTAGAAATACCTTGGAATCTTGTCAGATCATTGTAAGTGTCTAAGAATCCTATTATATGTTATTGTAGTTTTCCGAGACTTGTGGTCTAGTTCGGACAGCCAGTCCCAGTAGAAAATATATATTTGGTATTATTATATGTTAATTGAATAAAAGTATTGTATTATAGCCAACCTCTCTACAATCTACCTTTAGTCCCTCGAGCATACCCAGCTGGTACGCCTCATTAGTCCGGTTATAGTCTAAGGCACGCTACCAAAGTTTAATTACCTTAGGACCATATTTTATCTCTCCTATAAAGGGAGAATAAAGGCATCTAACACTACATCACCCTAAACACCATAAATACACCTTACAACAACTGGTGGCCGTTGGAAATACTGGGTCGAGAGGACTGTATAAAATAGTAGATTAAAATAAAATGGCTTTACCAGAGGAAAAAAAGACTTCCCTATCAACAGTACTTGAAATTGCAAAAATTATACCAGAATACGTGGGAATTTCATATGTAGATGAGTTTATCGAAAAATTAAAAATTTTCGAGGAACTAACTGAATCGTTTGAGGATAAAGTCAAAGAGCATTGCGTTGCAGCCAGATTAAAGGGAAGCGCCCTTAAACATTTTGAGGCAATTAAGGAAAAAGAGCCCAAGGACATCAGTACTCTAATTGAATCATTTAAAACAAGATTCATAGAGACAAGTATCTCCGAGAGGCTAAGAACAGAGGTAGTGACATTCCATACCTCAACTAGTATCAGGGAATATGCAGACAAAATTTGTAGATCCGTGTGCTTATAACTAGAGAAAGGCGGAAATGACGAGACAGTACAGAAAGTACAACTACATACTTTTACTCAGGGGTTACCAAAAAAGTTATTAAGACTAATATTATCACGGAAACCTGAAAATTTTGTCTGTGGTTTGTATATCTGAAGTGTGTGTGTTTGTTGGTTTGTATGTCTAAAGTACCTGTCTTTCTCTGTTCGTATGTTTGAAGTGTTTGTCTTTGTTGGCTTGTATGTCTAAAGTGCTTGTCTTGCTCTGTTTGTATGTCTGAAGTGGTTGTCTTTGTTGGTTTGTATCTCTGAAGTGTTTGTTTTTGTTGCTTTACATGTCTAAAGTGTTTGTCTTTCTCGGTTTGTATGTATGAAGTGTTTGTCTTTGTTGGTTTGTATGTCTGAAGCTTCTGTCTATGTAGATTTGTATGTCTAAAGTGACTGTCTTTCTCTGTTTGTATGTCTGAAGTGTTTGACTTTGTTGGGTTGTATGTCGGAGGTGTCTGTCTTTGTTGGTTTGTATGTCTAAAGTGTTTGTCTTTCTCTGTTTTTATGTTTGAAGTGTTTGTCTTTGTTGGCTTGTATGTCTGAAGTCCTTGTCTTTCTCTGTTTGTATGTTTGAAGTGTTTGTCTTTTTTGGTTTGTATGTCTGAAGTGTTTGTCTTTGTTGGTTTACATGTCTAAAGTGTTTGTCTTTCTCTGTTTGTATGTCTGAAGTGTTTGTCTTTGTTGGTTTGTATGTCTGAAGCGTCTGTCTATGTCGATTTGTGTGTCTAAAGTGCCTGTCTTTCTCTGTTTGTATGTCTGAAGTGTTTGACTTTGTTGGTTTGTATGTCGGAGGTGTCTGTCTTTGTTGGTTTGTATGTCTAAAGTGTCTAAAGTGCCTGTCTTTCTATGTTTGTTTGTCTGAAGTGTTTGTCTTTGTTGGTTTCTATGTCTGAAGTGTCTGTCTTTGCTGGTTTGTATGTCTTAAGTGTATGTCTTTCTCAGTTTGTATGTCTGAATTTTTTGTCTTTGTTGGTTTGTATGTCTGATGTGTCTGTCTTTGTTGGTTTGTGTGTCTAAAGTGCCTGTCTTTATCTGTTTGCATGTCTGAAGTGTTTGTATTTTTTGGTTTGTATATCTGAAGTGTATGTCTTTGTTGGTTTGTATGTATAAAGTGCCTGACTTTTTCTGTCTGTCTGTTTGAAGTGAGTGTCTTTTTTGGTTTGTATGTCTGAATTTTCTGTATTTGTTGGTTTTTATGTCTAAAGTACCTGTCTTTCTCTGTTTGTATGTTTGAAGTGTTTGTCTTTGTTGGTTTTTATGTCTTAAGTGTCTGTTTTTGTTGGTTTGTATGTCTAAAGTGCCTGTCTATCTCCGTTTGTATATCTGAAGTGTTTGTTTTTGTTTGTTTGAATGTCTGAAGTGTCTGTCTTTGTTGGTTTGTATGTCTAAAGTGCCTGTCTTTCTCTGTTTGTATGTCTGAAGTGTTTGTCTTTGGTTGGTTTGTATGTCTGAAGTGTTTGTCTTTCTCTGTTTGTATTTCTAAAGTGTTTGTCTTTGTTGGTTTGCATGTCTGAAGTGTTTATCTTTGTTGTTTTGTATGTCTTAAGTGTCTGTCTTTTTTCGTTTGTATATCGAAGTGCTTGTATTTATCTTTTTTCATGTCTGAATTGTTTCCTATTAGTTGTTTTTTATGTCTGAAGTGTATGTCTTTGTTGGTTTGTATGTCTAATATGATTGTCTTTCTCTGTTCGTATGTCTGAAGTGTTTGTCTTTGTTGGTATGTATGTCTGAAGTGTCTGTCTTTGTTCGTGTGTATGTCTAAAGTGTTTGTCTTTGTTGGTTTGTATGTCTGAAGTGTTTGTATTTGTTTGTTTGTATGTCTTAAGTTTCTGTCTTTGTTGGTTTGTATGTTTAAAGTGTCTGTCTTTTTCTGTTTGTATGTCTTAAGTGTTTGTCACTGTTGGTTAGTATGTCTGAAATGCCTGTCTTTCTCTGTTTGTATGTCTAAAGTGTTTGTCTTTGTTGGTTTGTATGTCTGAAGTGTTTGTCTTTGTTGGTTTGTATGTCCGAAGCGTTTGTCTTTGTTTATTTGTATATCTAAAGTGCCTGTCCTTCTCTGTTTGTATGTCTCAAGTGTCTGTCATTTTTGATTTGTATGTCTAAAGCACCTTTCTTTCTGTTTGTATGTCTTAAGTGTTTGTCTTTGTTGGTTTGTATGTCTGAAGTGTCTGTCTTTGTTGGTTTGTATGTCTAAAGTGCTTGT
Organism: Artemia sp. Qi Xiang Cuo; assembly: GCF_049724085.1. Classification (NCBI taxonomy): domain Eukaryota; kingdom Metazoa; phylum Arthropoda; class Branchiopoda; order Anostraca; family Artemiidae; genus Artemia; species Artemia sp. Qi Xiang Cuo. The sequence continues at coordinate 44,170 of NW_028300591.1, forward strand.
CTTTCTCTGTTTGTATGTCAGAAGTGTTTGTCTTTCTCTGTTTTTATGTCTGAAGTCTATGTCTTTCTCTGTTTGTAAGTATGAAGTGTCTGTCTTTGTTGGTCTGTATATCTATTGTGCTTGTCTTTCTCTGTTTGTATTTCTGAAGTGATTGTCTTTTTTGGTTTTTATGTCTGAAGTGTATGTATTTTTTGGTTTGTTATTCTAAAGTGTTTGTGTTTGTTGGTTTGTATTTCTAAAGTGTTTGTCTTTTTACAAAAAGATAAAGACAGACACTTTAAAAATACAAAAATAGATAGACAGACACTTTAGACATACAAACAGATAAAGACATGCACTTCAGACATACAAACCAACATATATAGACACTTCAGACATACAACCAAATAGAGACATGCACTTTACACATACAAACAGAGAAAAACAAACACTTTAGACAAACAAACCAAAAAAGACGGACACTACAGACATGCAAACCAACAAAGACAGACACTTCAGACATACAAACCAAAAAATACAGTCACTTTAGACATACAAACAGAGAAATACAGACACTATAGACATGCGAACCAAGAAATACAGACACTATCGACATACAAACCAACAAAGACAAATACTTTACACATACAAATCAATAAACTCAAACACTTCAGAAATACAAAAAGAGAACGACAAGCACTTTAGACATGCAAACCAACAAAGACAGACACTTTAGTAATGCAGACAAACAAAGATACACACTTTAGACATTCAAACAAAAAATGACAATCGATTTAGAATTGCGAAACAAAAAATATACACCCTTTAGACATGCAAACCAACAAAGACAAACGCTTCAGAAATGCACACAAAAAATGACAGACCATTAAGACATACAAACAAAGAAAGACAAGCACTTCAGACTTACAAACCGACAAAGACTGACACTTTAGACATACAAACCAACAAAGACAGACTCTTCAGAAATACAAACAAAGACAAATATTTTAGACATACAAACCAGCAAAGACAGACACTTCAGACATACAAACCAATAAAGAAAGACACTTCAGAAATACAAACCAACAAAGACAAGCACTTAAGACATATAAACAGAAAAAGACATACCCTTTAGACATACAAACCAACAAAGACAGACACTTTAGACATACAAACCAACAAAGACAGACACTTCAGACAAAAAAACAAACAAATACAAACACTTTATACTTACAAACAGAGAAAAACAAGCACTTCAGACCTAAAAACCAACAAAGACAGACACTTCAGACTTACAAACAGAGAAAGACAAAGATTTCACACATACAAAAAGAGAAAGACAAATAGTTCAGACATACAAACAGAGAAAGCCCGGCACTTTAGACATACAAAACAACAAATAAGAAAATTCTGTCATACACACCAACAAAGACAAACACTTCAGACATAAAACCAGATAAAGACAGTCTCTTTAGACATACAAACAAATAAAGAATGAAACTTCAGACATACAAACAGATAAAGAAAGACACTTTAGACATACAAATCAACAAAGATAGACACTTCATACATTCAAAACGAAAAAAGAAAAACATTAAAGACATACAAACCGACAAATACAAAAACTTTATAAATAAAAACATAGAAAGAAATAAACTTTAGAAACACAAACCATCAAAGACTGACACTTGACACATACAAACAAAAAAAGATGAACACGTTAGACATACAAACAAACAAAGAAATACACACACAAAAAGACAAGCACATAATACATACAAACCAACAAAGATAGACACTTCAGACATACAAGCCAACAAAGACAAACACTTCAGACATACAAAAAGAGAAATACAAGCACTTTCGACATAAAAACCAACAAACACAGAATTTTCAGACATTCAAACTTCAAGAACTTCAGACATACAAACAGATACATAAATACTATTTATACATTAAAATCAAAAAAGATAGACAATTCATAAATACAACACGAACAAATAAAAAAACTATATTCATACAAAAAGAAAAATACAAACGCTTTATAAATAAAAAAATATAAAGAAATAAATTATATAAACAAAAAAAAACAAAGACTTACAATTGATAAATACAAACAAACAAAGATGGAAACTTTAGAAACACACACAAGCAAAGACATACAAACAAAGAAAGACAAGCACTGTAGACATAATCACCAACAAAGACAAACACTACAGACATACAATCCAAAAAAGACAAACAATACAGACATACAACTATATAACGACAGACACTTCAAACATACAAACCACCAAAGAAAGATACCACAGACATACAAGCAGAGAAAGAAAGGCACTTAAGACATAAAAATCAACAAAGACAGAAGTTTAAGATATACAAACCGACCAATACAAGAAATTAAGACATACCAACCGAAAAATAATTGAAATTTATAAATAAAAACCAACATAGAAATACAAATAAGAAATAAAAAACAACACAGCTGAACACTTCATATATACGAACAGAGAAAGACAATAACTTTAGACATATACACCAAAAGAGACAGCCACTTTAGATATAAAAACCAACAAAGACAAACACTTCAAACATAAAAATCAGACAAAGACAGACACTTCAGACATTCAAACCAACAAAGACAAACACTTCTGACATACAAACCGACAAAGACAAACGCTTGAAACATACAAACCAACAAAGACAAACACTTTAGACATACAAACCTACAAAGACAAACACTTTAAACATACAAACAGAGAAAGACAGGCACTTTAGACATACAAACTAAAAAATAAAAACACTTTAGAGATGCAGACCAACAAACACAGAAACTTCAGACATTGAAACAATTAAAGACAAACACTTTAGACAAAAAAACAAACAAAGACAATCACTTTAGACATGCAAACAAGCAAAGAAATACACTTTAGACACACAAACAAACAATGACAAGCACTTTACAAATACAAACCAACAAAGACAAGCAATTTAGACATACAAACAGAGAAACACAGACACTATAGACATACGAACGAAGAAATACAGACACTATAGACATACAAACCAACAAAGGCAAACACTTCAGACATACAAACCAAATAATACAAACACTTTAGACATACAAAAAGAGAAAGACATTCACTTTAGACATACAAACCAACAATGACAAACACTTTAGACATACAAACCAACAAAGACCAACACTTCAGACATACAAACCATAAATTACAGACACTTCAGACATACAAACCAATAAAGACAAACACTTCAGACATACAAACCAACAAATACAAACACTTTAGACATACAAACAAACAAAGACAAACACTTTAGACATACAAACCCACAAAGACAAACTCTTTAGACATGCAAACCAACAAATACAGACAATTTAGACATACAAACCAAGAAATACAAGCGCTTTAGACATACAAACCTATAAAGACTTACAATTTAGAAATACAAACCAAAAAATACAGAAACTTAAGAAATACAAAAAAAAACAAATAAAAACACTTTAGACATACAAACCAACAAAGACAGACACTTTAGACATACAAACCAACAAAGACAGACACTTCAGACATACAAACCAACAAAGACAAGCACTTCAAACATACACACATAGAAAGAAATGCACTTTATACATACAAAACAACAAAGACAAACACTTCAGAAATAGAAACAAACAAATTCAGATACTTCATACATGCAAACAAGCAAAGACAAACACTTTAGACATACAAACAAATAAAGAAAAACACATCATAAATACAAACCAACAAAGACAGGCACTTCACACACAAAAGCAAAGAAACACTAGCACTTTAGACATTCAAACCTAGAAAGACAAGCACTTTTGACATACAAACCAACAAAGAAAGAAACTTTAGACATACAAACAAACAAAGACATACACTTCAGAAATACTAACATAGAAAGACAAGCACATTAGATATACATACCAACACAGACAGGCACTTCAGACATACAAACAGAGAAAGACAAAGACTTCACACATAAAAAAAGAGAAAGACAAATAGTTCTGACATACAAACAGAGAAAGCCAAGCACTTTAGACATAAAAACCAACAAAGACAGACACTTCAGACATACAAACCAACAAAGACAAACACTTCAGACATACAAACAGAGAAAGACAGGCGCTTTAGACATACAAACCAACAAAGACGGACACTTCAGACATACAAACCGAGAAAGACAGACACTTTAGACATACAACTCAACAAAGACAGACACTTCAGACATACAAACCAACAAAAGAAAGACACATCAGACATACAAATAGGCATTGACAGAGACTTTATACATTCAAACAGAAAAAAACAAGCACCTCAGACAAACAAACAAACAAAGACAGACACTTCAGACATACAAACCAAGAAAAACAGACACTTCAGACCCACAAACAAACAAAGACAAACAAACAGAGAAAGACAAGCACATCAGACATACAAACAAACAAAGATAAACACTTTAGACATACAAACCAACAAAGAAATACAAACATAGAAAGACAAGCACATTAGACATACAAACCAACAAAGACAAACACTTCAGACATACAAATCATCAAAGACACACACTTTAGACATACAAACAGAGAACGACAGACACTTCAGACATACAAACCAACAAAGACAAATACTTCAGACATACAAACAGAGAAAGACAGGCACTTTAGACATAAAAATCAACAAAGACAAACACTTCAAACATACGAACAGAGAAAGACAGGTACTTTAGACATACAAACCAACAAATATAGATACTTCAGACATACAAACCAACAAAGACAAACACTTCAAAGATACAAACCAACAAAGACAAATACTTCAGACATACAAACCAACAAAGACACACACTTTAGATATACAAAAAAACAAAGACGAACACTTTAGACATACAAACCAACAAATACAAAGGCTTTAGACATACAAACAGAGAAATACAGACATTTTAGACATACAAACCATCAAAGACTGACACTTCATAAATACAAAAAAACAAAGATAAACACTTTAGATATACAAAACAACAAAGACATACAAACATAGAAAGACAAGCACATTAGACATACAAAACAACAAAGATAGACACTTCAAATATACAATCCAACAAAGACAAACACTTCAGACATACAAAAAGAGAAATACAAGCACTTTCGACATAAAAACCAACAAAGACAAACACTTCAGACATACAAATCATCAAAGACAAACACTTTAGACAGACAAACAGATAAAGACAGACTCTTCAGACATACAAACCAACAAAGACAAATACTTTAGACATACAAAAATATAAAGACATGCACTTTAGACATAAAAATCAACAAAGACAGAAGTTTCAGACATTCAAACCAACAAAGACAAACACTTCAGACATACAAACAGAGAAAGACAGGCACTTTAGACATACAAAAAAATAAAGACAGACACTTAAGACATACAAACAAACAAAGACAAACACTTGAGACATACTAACAGATAAAGACAGTTACTTTAGACATACAAACCAACAAATACAGACACTTCAGACATACAAACCAACAAAGACAGACACTTAATACATACAAAACAACAAAGACAAACACTTAACACATACAAACAAAAAAAGACAAACACTTTAGAAATACAAACACACAAAGGCAAACACTTTAGACATACAAACCAATAAAGACAGACACTTCAGACATACAAACCAACAAAGACAGTAACTTTAGACATACAAACAGAGAAACACAGACACTATAGACATACAAACGAAGAAATACAGACACTATCGACATACAAACCCACAAAGGCAAACACTTCAGACATACAAACCAACAAATACATACACTTAAGACATAGAAAAATAGAAAGACAGGCACTTCAGAAATACAAACCATCAAATACAGACCCTTCAGACATACAAACCAAGAAAGATCGACACTTTAGACATACAAACCATCAAAGACAAACGCTTTAGACATACAAACCAATAACGACAAACACTTCAGACATACAAACCAACAAGTACAAACACTTTAGAAATACAAACAAACAAAGACAAACACTTTAGACATGCAAACCAACAAAGACAAACGCTTCAGAAATAAACACCAAAAACTACAGACACTTTAGACATAAAAAACAAGAAAGAAAAGCACTTCAGACATAAAAACAGAGAAAGACTGACTCTTTAGAAATACAAACCAACAAAGACAGACACTTCAGAAATACAAACAAACAAAGAAACACACTTTAGACATGCAAACAAACAAAGACAAACACTTGAGACATACAAACCAACAAAGACAGACACTTCAGACATACAAACCAACAAAGACAAGCACTTCAGACATATAAACATAAAAACACTGACACTTTAGACATACAAACCAACAAAGACAGACACTTTAGACATACAAACTAACAAAGTCAGACACTTCAGACATAAAAACCAACAAAGACAAGCACTTCAGACATACAAACAGAGAAAAACAAGCACTTTAGACACACGAACCAACAAAGACAGACACTTCAGACATACAAACCAACAAAGACAAGCACTTCATACATATAAACAGAAAAAGACTGACACTTTAGACATACAAACCAACATAGACAGACACTTAAGACAAAAAAACCAACAAAGATAACCACTTCACACATATTAACATATAAAGACATTTACTTTAGACATACTAACCAATAAAGACATGCACTTAATACATAAACATCACAACAGACAAAAAATTAAAATACAAAAACATATACATGAAGTCAATTTAGACACTCAAAAAGAAAATTACAAATCCTATAGACTCACAAACAAAACAGACAACCACCGCAAACAATGAAAAAAACAAAGAAAAATACTTTACACCTACAAACAAACAAAGACAAACACTGAAGACATACAAACAAACAAATAAAAGCACTTTTGACATACAAACCAACAAAGACAGACACTTCAGACATACAAACCAACAAAGACAAGCAATTTAGACATACAAACAGAGAAACACAGACACTATAGACATACAAACGAAGAAAGACAGACACTACAGACATACAAACCAACAAAGGAAAACACTTAAGACATACAAACATAGCAAGACAGGCACTTTAGACATACAAACCAACAAAGACAAACACTTCACACATGCAAACAGAGAAAGACAGCCACTGTAGACAGACAAACAAACAAACACAGATACTTCAGATATACAAACCAACAAAGACAGACACTTTAGAGATGCAGATCAACAAAGAAAAATACTTTAGACATAGAAACCAACAAAGATAAACCCTTTAGATATACAAACAAACAAAGACAAACACTTTAGACATACAAACCAACAAAAACAGACACTTCAGACAAACAAACAGAGAAAGACAGGCACTTTAGACATACAAACCAACAAAGAAAGGCACTTTGGACGTACAAACCAACAAAGATCGACACTTCAGACATACAGACCAAAAAAGACAAACACTTCAGACACAGAAACAGAGAAATACAAACACTTCAGACATACAAACCGACAAAGACAAACACTTCAGACATACAAACCAACAAAGAAAAACACTTCAGACATACAAACCAACAAAGACAAACACTTCATATATACAAAAATATAAAGACTGGCAATTTAGATATACAAACCAAGAAAGATAAACACTTTAGACATACTAAAAAACAAAGACACACACTTAAGACATACAAATAGGGAAAAAAAAGTACGTTAGACAAGCACAACCAAAAAGGCGAACATTTCAGGCAAACATAAATAGAAGGACATGACAATTCACACATATAACCCAACAAAGACAAACATTTTAGACTTACAAACCAAAAAGACAGACACATTAGACATACAAACCTATAAAGACGAATTCTTCAGACATACAAACAGAGAAAGAAAGGCACTTCAGACATTCAAACCAACAATTAGGAACCCTTCAAACATACAAACCAACAAAGATAGACACTTCAGACATAAAAATCAACAAAGACAAACAAACAGAGAAAGACAAGCACATTAGACATACAAACCAACAAAGACAGGCACTTTAGACATACAGATCAAAAAGGACAAGAATATTAGACATAGAAACAGAGAAAGAGAGACACTTTAAACATGCAAATAAACAAGGAAAGACACTTCAAACATTCACACAAACACAGATAGACACTTCAGATATACCAACCTACAAAGACAAGAACACCATAAATAGAAATAGAGATTGAAAAACACTTCAGATATGAAAAAAGAGAAAGACGAGCACTCTAGACATTGAAACAAAGAAACACAAGTACTTCATATATGTAAACCGAGAGAGAGAGACACTTCAGACATACAAACCAACAAAGACAAACTCCAGACATACAAGAGAAAGAGAGGCACTTTAGACATACAAACAAACAAAGACAAACACTTTAGACATACAAACCGACAAAGACAAACACATTAGATATAAAAATCAACAAAGACAAACATTTTAGACATACAAATAAACAAAAAAAAACACTTTAGATATAGAATTCTACAAAGATAGTCCTTTCAGACATACAAAACAACAAAAACAGATGCTTCAGACATACAAACCAAGAAAAGCAGGCACTTTAGACATACACAACTACAAAGAAAGGCACTTCAGCCACAAACCAACAAAGACCGACATTTAAAACATACAAACCAACAAAGACAAGCGCTTTAGACATACAAACAGAGAAAAACTAACAATTTAGAAATGCAAACCAACACATACATAAACTTCAGAAATACAAAAAACAAAGACAATCACTTAGAAATGCACACAAAAAAAGACAAACAATTTAGAAATACAAACCAACAAATAAAAACACATTAGAAATACACACGAACAAAAACAAGCTCATCAGACATACAAACAGAAGAAGACAGACACTTTTGACATTCAAACCAACATAGAAATACACTTTAGACATACAAACCAACAAAGACAGACACTTCAGACCTACAAACCAACAAAGACAACCACTTCAGACATACAAACAGAGAAAAACAAGCACTTTGAACATACAAACAAACAAACACAAACCTTTCAGAAACACAAACCTACAAAAACAAACACTTCATTCATATAAAAAGAGAAAGACAGGCACTACAGACACACAAACCAACAAGGACAGAAACTTTAGACATACAAACCAACAAAGACAAACACTTCAGATATAAAAACAGAGAAAGACAGGCACTTTAGACATACAAACCAACAAAGACAGACACTTCAGACATACAAACCAACAAAAACAAACACTTCAAATATACAAACAGAGACAGACAGGTACTTTAGACATACAAACCAAAAAAGACATACACTTCTGACATACAAACCAACAAAGACAAACACTTCAAAAATACAAACCAACAAAGACAAACACTTCAGACATACAAACCAACAAAGACAAACACTTTAGAAATACAAACAAACAAAGACAAACACTTTAGACATACAAACCAACAAAGACAGACACTTCAGACATACAAACCAACAAAGACAAGCAATTTAGACATACAAACAGAGAAACACAGACACTATAGACATACAAACGAAGAAAAAAAGACACTATAGACATACAAACCAACAAAGGCAAACACTTCAGACATACAAACCAACAAACACAAACTCTTCAGACATACAAACAGAGAAAGACAGTCACTTTAGACATACAAACTAACAATCAAAAACACTTTAGACATACAAACAAACAAAGACAAACACTTCAGACATACAAACCAACAATGACAGACACTTAAGACATACATACCAAAAACGACAAACACTTCAGACATACAAACCAACAATTACAAACACTTTAGACATACAAACAAACAAAGACAAACACTTTAGACATACAAACCAACAAAGAAAAACGCTTTAGACATACAAACCAACAAAGACAGACACTTCAGACATACAAACCAAGAAAGACAAGCACTTCAGACATAAAAACATAGAAAGACTGATACTTTAGAAATACAAACCAACAAAGACAAGCACTTCAGAAATACAAAAAAACAAAGACATCCACTTTAGAAATGCAAACAAAAAACTAAAAACACTGTAGACATACAAACAAATAAATAAATACACTTAAGAAATACAAACCAACAAAAACAAGCACTTCAGACATATAAACATAGAAACACTGACACTTATGACATACAAACCAACATAGACAGACACTTTAGACAAACAAACCAACAAAGACAGACACTTCAGACATCCAAACCAACAAAGACAAGCACTTAAGACATACAAACAGAGAAAAACAAGCACTTTAGACATACGAACCAACAAAGACAGACACTTCAGACATACAAACCAACAAAGACAAGCACTTCAGACATATAAACTTAAAAAGACTGACACTTTAGACATACAAACCAACAAAGACAGACACTTAAGACACACAAACCAACAAAGACAAACACTTCAAACATATTAACAGAGAAAGACATGTACTTTAGACATACAAAACAACAAATACAGACACTTAAGACATACAAACCAACAAAGACAAACACTTTAAACACACCAACATATAAAGACAGTTACTTTAGACATATAAAACGACAGATACAGACACTTCAGACATACAAACCAACAAAGACAAACACTTCAAACATAGAAACAGAGAAAGGCAGTCACTTTATACATAGAAACCAACAAAGACAGACACTTCAGACACACAAACCAACAAAGACAAACACTTTAGACATACAAACAGAGAAAGACAGTCACTTTAGACATACAAACCCATAAAGACAGACACATCAGAAATACAAACCAACAAAGACAAACACTTCAGACATACAAAGAGAGAAAGACAGTCACTTTAGACATACAAACCAAAAAAGACATACACTTCATACATACAAACTCACAAAGACAAACACTTCAGACATACAAACAGAGAAAGACAGGCACTTTAGACATTCAAACCAACAAAGACATACACTTAAGACATACAAACCAACAAAGCCGAACAATTTAAACATACTAACAGAGAAAGACAACAACTTTAGACATACAAACCAACACAGACAGACACTTCAGACATAAAAACCAACAAAGACAAACAGTTCAGACATACAAATATAGAAAGACATGCACTTTAGACATACAAACCAAAAAAGACAGACACTTCAGACATACAAACCAACAAAGACAAGCACTTCAGACATACAAACAGAGAAGAACTGACACTTTAGACATACAAACAAACAAAGACAGGCACTTTAGACATACAAATTAACAAAGACAGACACTTCAGACGTACAAACCAACAAAGACAAGCACTACAGACATACAAACAGAGAAAGACAAGCACTTTAGACATACAAACCAAAAAAGACAGTCACTTCAGACTTACAAACAGATAAAGACAAAGACTTCAGACATACAAACAGAGAAAGAACAACACTTCAGACATACAAACAGAGAAAGACAGGCACTTTAGACATACAAAACAACAAAGACGACAATTCAGGCATACAAACCAACAAAGACAATTACTTCAGACATACAAACAGAGAAAGATAGGTGCTTTAGACATACAAACCAACAATGACGGACACTTCAGACATACAAACGAAGAAAGACAGAAAATTTAGACATACAACTCAACAAATTTAGACATACAAACCAAAAAAGACAGACACTTCAGACAAACAAACAAACAATATCAAAAACTTTAGATATAAAAGCAGAGAAAGAAATACACTTTAGACACACAAACCATCAAATACAAACAATTCATACATACAAACAAACAAAGACACACACTTAAGACATACAAACTAAAACAGACGAACAAACATAGAAAGAAAAGCACTTTAGACATGCAAACCAAGAAAGACAAACACTTCAGACACACAAACCAACAAAGACAAACACTTCAGACATACAAACAGAGAAAGACAGGCACTTACGACATACAAACCAACAAAGACAAACACTTAAGACATGCAAACCATCAAAGACACACACTTTAGACATACAAACAGAGAAAGACAGACACTTCAGACATACAAACCAACAATAGCAAACACTTTAGACATACAAACAGAGAAAGACAGACACTTTAGACATACAAACCATCAAAGACAAACACTTCAGAAATACAAAACAACAAAGACAAACACTTTAGACTTACAAACCAACAAAGACGTACAAACAGAGAAAGACAAGCACTTTAGAGAAACAAACAAAAAAATACAGAAAATTCAGACACGCAAAAAAATACATGCATACAGTTCAGAAACACAAAAGGTGACAGAAAGGCACTTTCAACAAGCAAACAAGAAAATACAGACTCTAAATACATTTAAACCAACATATACAAACAATTTAGACATAAAAACAGAGAAAAACAGACACTTCAGACATAAAAACCAATAAAGAAAAACACTTTAGACATAAAAACAGATAAAGACTAGCACTTTTTACATAAAAACCAACACAGACAGACTTTTTAGATATTCAAACCAACAAAGACAAACACTTCAGACACACAAACAGAGAAAGACAGGCACTTTAGACACAAAAAAAAAACAAAGACAAACACTTCAAACATACGAGAAGAGAAAGACATTTAATTCAGAAACAAAAACAGCAAGATCAATACAATTCATACATAAAAACCAAAGAAGAAAAAAAAGTAAAAAAAAGAAACAAATAAATGAAGGCAATTTAGAACTAAGCACAAGCAGAGACAGACACTTCAGACATACAAACCAACAAAGAATGCCAATTAAGACATACCAACAGAGAAAGAAAGGCACTGTATAAAGAAAAACAAACAAAGAAATATACTTAAGATATACAAACAAACAAAGACAACCACTTCATAAATACAAACATAAAAAGACAGGAACTTTATACATAAAAACAAAATAAGACATACACTTTATAAATAAAAACCAACAAATACAAAAACTTTATACATAATAACAGAGAAAGACAAGTACTTTAGACATACAAACAAAAACAGACATACACTTCAGACATACTAACAAACAAAGACAAACACTTCAGACATAAAAATATAGAAAGACAGTCACTTTAGACATATAAACCAAAAAAGATAAGCACTTTCTACTCAAACTGAAACAATTACACACACTTCAAACATATAAACAGAGAAAAACAGTCAATTTAGGCAAATAAACAGTAAAAGAAAGAAACTTCAGACATTCAACACAGCACAGACCGTAACTTCAGACATACAAACAGATAAAGGGCGTGTTTTTTGTGGGTTTGTATCTCTATAGTGTCTGTCTTCTCTTGGTGTATTTCTGATGTGCCTTTCTTGGTTTGTTTGTATGTCTGAAGTGTCTGTCTTTGTTGGTTTGTATGTCTGAAGTGTCTGTCTTTTTTTGTTTGTTTGTCTAAACTGTTTGTCTTTCTCTGTTTGTATGTCTAAACTGCAATATCTTTGTTGGTTTGTATGTTTTCTGTGTCTATCTATGTTGGTTTGTATGTCTGAAGTGCATGTCTTTCTACGTTTGTATGTCTAAAGTGTCTGTCATTCTCTGTCTGTATGTCTAAAGTTTCTGTCTTTCTCTGTTTGTACGTCTAAAGTGTTTCTCTTTGTTGGTTTGTATGTATGAAGTGACTGTCTGTGTTGGTTTGTATGTCTAATGTGTGTGTCTTTCTATGTTTGTTTCTCTAAAGTTGTTGTCTTTCTATGTGTTTATATATAAAGTTTAGGTCTTTGTTTGTTTGTATGTCTGAAGTTACTGTCTTTCTCTGTTTGTATTTCTGAATTTTGTTTCTGTTCTGGTGTGTATGTCTGAAATGTTTGTCTGTGTTGGTTTGTATGTCTACAGTGTTTATCATTGTTGGTTTGTATGTTTATAGCGTCTGTCTTTGTTGGTTTGTATGTATATAGTACATGTCTTTGTCGGTTTGTATGTTTATAGTGTCTGTATTTGATGGTTTGTATGTCTATAGTACATGTCATTCTCTGTTTGTATGTCTATTTTGATTTCTGATTATCTTCTTCTTTCTATCTTATCTACTTTATCTTTTTACATATTACTATACCTGTCTATTAAGATCTCTCCATTTTCTTAATTATTAAACCTATAGTCAAAATTAGTATATCTATAAAGAACGACCTGTTCATTAAATACATAAGGAGAGTTTCTGTTGAAAAATATAAAGAACTCGTAGAGAAAAGTAAGGAAAATTATGTGTATACGCCCTTCCCCCCAAATAATATCAATATTCCTGATTCACGGTTCAAATTGAAGACCAGCTAGTTCAGTTTCTTAAACTGGTGACACAAGTGAGGCTGGTACCAGATTTACCCCTGTGGGAGTTGGTTCTGGATGCTGGATCAAATGAATTCTTGTGAAGCTTCACGTTTTCCCCTGCGTGACATTGCTGTGCAGACTAAAGAAGATGGATTTTGCATCTGTAATACAGATACTTCAATTTCCAGCTTCCAAAGTGGTGATTTTTCAGCTTGTGTTGGCTTATTTTTTTATTTAATGGAGTTTAAATCTTCATTGAAGCAGAAATGCCTATTCAACAAACAATATAACCTATTCGAGAGTGGTTTGAGAGAAAAGTAGTTGCAAAACTGACTGGCTTATTACAATTTGTAATGATATTATTTTGCCATCAGTATTACGTGCTTTGATTTTCAATCCATTAACCCTAACATAAAAATTTATTTTCCAATATCTGGGGGGGGGGCAAATGTGCTGTTTTTTATTTTTTTTTCATTTAAAATAATTTTTTTTCATTGGCAGCCCCTTAAGTCAAATTATAGCCCCAGGGACTTCTTGATGTCCGGTTCTAAGCCGGCTTAAGCACTTTGGTGTAGACTTGAGAAGATATGTGATCCCCGTCCTGCACTGGTATCCGGGATGATTGCTTTTCCTGAGGCGAAAATAATTTCAATGATTTAAAGGACATGAAAATTGGTACTTGGAATGTTACGACATTAAAAAATGACTATCGTATCGACATTTTGACTGACGAATTCAGACGATTCGAACTGGATTTATTAGGAGTTTCAGAAACCCATATTCCAGGGGTAGGAAGCATGAAATTAGGTGATATAGAATTTGTTTACTCGGGCAGGAAGGATGGGGTA